>NW_015174282.1:710358-750396 GCF_001447785.1 Gekko japonicus | reverse complement strand
CTGTCTCACACAGTGGCCAACCAGTTCCTCTGGACGGCCAACAACAGGGCATGGAGGCCGAGGCCTTCATAAGAACATCAGAAGAGCCCTGCTGGATCAGGCCAGTGGCCCATCGAGTCCAGTCTCGTGTCTCACACAGTGACTAACCAGTTCCTCTGGACGACCAACAACAGGATATGGAGGCAAAGGCCTTCACAACAATTTCAGAAGAGCCCAGCCGCATCAGGCCAGTGGTCCATCGAGTCCAGCCTCGTGTCTCACCCAGTGGCCAACCAGTTCCTCTGGAGGGCCAACAACAGGGCACAGAGGCCGAGGCCTTCATGAGAACATCAGAAGAGCCCTGCTGGATTAGACCAATAGTCCCATCTAGTCCAGCATCCCGTCGTACACGGTGGCCAATCAGTTCATCTGGAGGACCAACAACAGGACAGAGAGGCCAAAGCCTTCCCCTAATGTGTCCTCCTGGTGCTGGGATTCAGAGGCTTAGTGCCACTGAATGTGGAGGTTCCCCTCCATCTCCATGACTAGTAGCCATCAACTCCCAGTCAGGCCACGAGTTCAAGGCCCCTTTGGCCTGATGAGCAGATTCAGGCCCACTCTGTATGTTTTGCTGTGTCTGTGCGTATTTATGAAGAACATTGTTTATACCCTGCCTTCTCCTCCCTTTTATTCTCGCAAGGACACTGTGAGGCTGGTGGAGCTCAGTGTTTGACTGGCCCAGCGTCATCCTGCAAGCTTCCAAGGCCGAGTGGGGTTTCGAATCCTGGTCTCCCAGGCCCTAGTCCAACAAGCTAACCTTCGGATCTAGTTTGTGTGTGGTGGTGGTGGAATTCCTTGTCCAAAAGGAAAGGCCGATTTCCACCTACATCCCTTTAAACAAAAAAACCAGCAGTAACTTGAGCGAGAAAAAAAACTTTGCAGTTCATGCCCCCTCTTCCGCAGGGACTGGGCTGAAAACCAGGCTAGTGCTTGGCTTGACCGTCTTTGCCCGGAGGGTTTTCTTTCCCCATCGCTGCCCCCCCCATCCACACCATAAATCTTTCTGGGTGGCTCCTGGGGGGGGGGGGCTATTTTTGGCAATACCCGGGGGCTGCTTTTAATTTGTGGTTCTTCCTCCGACTTCCTCAGAGCCCCGCAGTGGCGCTTAAATAACCCGGAGTGGTAACAGCCAAATGGAAGGCTGACTCACGCTGGGCCGCCCCTGCGGTTAGGCGGCACCGGCTTCCCTCTGTGGTACAGAAGGGTGGGCAGAAGGGGTGCCCAGCAGTAATTCCAGCCCCGGGACCTTCTGTCCTGCCTGGTTCTTAACAGCAAGCACCAGTTTAATTGCAGGCTATCCAAGGCCTGGATGGAGCCCTGGCTTTTTAAAGTTCACGTCCCGTAGTGGAGTTTCGCGGGAAGTCGAGGCCTGAGTCATTTTCAAAATTCAGTGCCTGGAAGACAGTTGGCTTCCAAATGCAGAAGGGTTGGGATTCTTATTAAGTACGTCAGCAGAGTAAGTGTTAGGAGACTGAGTCCATGGTGTGTTTGAAATATAAGAGTTTACTTTCAACCTAACATGTGAAAAGGTACACAGGATATGAAAATAAGGAAGAGCTAATATGGCTACATCCTTACAGCTACAGGTAGACAGAAGGAATGGATGGCGTCTCCTTCCTCAATCAGAACAAAGACAGGAAGGAGAAGCCAATCTCCCTTATATATAAAAGCCGAATGGTGGTGGCACTTCTCTAGAAGATTCCACACACTCTGGAATTGGTTGGCGCCAGTGTTCCCTGTAAGCTGAGTTGGTGTGAGCTAGCTCACAGTTTTTTAGCCTCCAGCTCACATATTTTTGTCTTAGCTCAGGAAAGATGACTCCAAAGCAAACTAATTTATGCAGTAGCCAAATTGCTCACTCACAGCTTTAATGCCAGAAGCTCACAAAGGCCCCGTTCACACTTACCTATTTGGTCCGGGAGCGGGACAGTTCGGGGGCGGTTCAAACCGGCGCGATCACACCGCAACATCTGGGAAGCGCCGTGAAACCGTCCCCGAACTGTCTCTTCTAGTGGAAACCGCGCCGCAAACTGAACCACCGATCTCGGTGGTTCAAGTGGATGCAGCGCCTCTTCCCGGCCGTCTGATCGCCGGCGCAAGGACGCGCCGGCACAACCCCGGGCCGGAGACGAACTGCGCATGCTCAGGCATGCGCAGTTCGGCCGGCTCCCGGTTAGAGCCGTCTTTTCTCTCCGGCGTTTGATCGCGCCGGGGAGAAAAGGCGGCTCGGCCGGGGGATCCGGGGGGTCCCGCCGAGCCGTATCAACGTTGGCGCGGCTTTTAAAAGCCGCGCTTTAAAGGGCTTTTCCCCTGCCGTGTGGCAGGGGCCAAAGATAAATATAACAAAAGCAAGGGAGGGAATTGAAATGAAAACAATATAAAAATAAACCATACCTCCCCCCCCCAATATCAGGAAATTAAAGATGGGCTATTTCTGTCCCTGCTGTTGTGACTTTTTCCTTAGTTCATGTAAACCTGCAAATTTGTATGGCATCAAGAAAGTGACCAGATTTGAATTGTGGAACAGTATGCGGAAAAGGTGGTTTCCTTCCAGTTCCAGTCAAAACTTTTAGTAATGTGGAACAAATCTTTTCCTATGCATTCCATATTAGACTTTTGCTTTTTATGATATTCTTCAGCAAAATATGAAGCAGCTGCTGTTCAGTGCCAACTGGCACATACATGAGTGGTGGGGATGGAAGAAGGAGGTTCTTTTTCCTCACACAAACCAGACAATCATGGAAACTGTGAAGTTACGGAAAGGCATTAGCAGGTGACATAAAAATTTATTTGATTTACATAGTTTTGCATGGTGCAGGTCCAAAGTCATTGTGACCAATGCCAATCACAGCATTTTGAAAGTATAAAAGTTCAATAACCACAGCTCTAATTAGTGAAGGACAAAAGCTAGTGTTCTTTGGAGTTATGCTTCCAAAGGCAATATTCCCAGCAAACACAGATTTCAGCAGCTAATACTAGATCCTCTAACCTCTCTAACAGCAGTATAAAAACAATGGGAATCTACTCATCATGCAGTCTTTTGTAACTGGATCTAGGGGTGTGCAGTCAGACACTACCAACCATAAAAGTCATCCAATTTACCAGGCATTGGAGTGGATAGGCTACATCTGAGGCAGTCAAAGTCTTCCCAGAACAACTCCCAGTCTCTTGACCATTGTGAATTGTCAGGACCTGTATGGACCTGCTGGCCTGCCTCCCATTCCCCAGGAAGCAGCATTTCTCCCAGTTAGTCTTAACCTAGGGATTATTCAGGAGAGCTGCCTTTGCCAATCACACAGTCTTTCTTGGAGGGCAGAGAAATTTTAAATGGCAGCATTCAGTTATGTTAGCCATTTTGCATCACATGTGTGTGGTACTGCTCCTCCTGTGGGAGACCCCCTTGCTTGGCCAGACGGCTCCTGCCTGGCCGGCACTGCTGCACTCTTTTCTCAACAGACTAGTTCAATCCATGCCATTAATTTGTTACTACCAGCCAGACTTTCTCTGTCCTATTCCCCGGGGGGGGGGGTGTAAAAAGGGAGGTGACATTTGGTTATTGGGGGGGCGTAGCTGGGAGAGGGATTATATCCATGTTCTTTTGGGTTTTGTGCAGATTAATCTCTGGTTAGTTTTGATCATCTGCCTTTCCTTTTCCATGCTTCTGAGGAGTTTCTTTTTTACTACTGTGGTTCCTTTTTCTTGGTTTGTTGGCTTTTCTGATTGTCCTCAGTTAGTGGGTTATCTGTTTTCTACCTTTTTGCAGATTAAGAATTTTGGATTATGCTGCTTTTTCATTGCTTAGGTTTGTATAGTTAGATTCCCAATGAAGCATTTGCAATGCAACATGAACCACAATTAAGAAATGCTGCTATTTCTCCACAACACAGTTGGCGAGGTGAGTGGATGCCTCACTGGACAGACTCTCTGGAAGGACTACATTTACTTGAAGTTACAAAGTTTGGTAAAAGAAAAAAACCCTCCCCATTCCAGAAAACTGGCAGCCATTTTCTGTCCTGCTCAATGATAAGGTCCAGGAGCCGAGGCAGGAGGTGGAGACAACAGTGTATCATAGGTGTAATTCCAGCAAAGGCTGTTGGTTAACTGAGGCCTTAAATGCTACTGGAAGGAGGTGGAAATACAGGCGCCTTCTTGTCAGCAAGCTGCCATTCTGTTTTCTGTGACCTCTGTGTACATATCCTTTCCCTGTTACACCCGGCTTGGCTTCTATCATCCTGTTCCTGCTTTGGAATGCAAAAGATAACTGCTGGAGGTTGTGTGGGGGAGAAGATGCTGTAATGCTTGCCTATTGATTTTCCCAGGACTACTGCACCTGTGTTTTGTCTGATGTTCTGCCTGGTTCTCATGTACTGGGCGCGCAACCGTTTCCTTAGCCCGCCAGCGGGAAAGATATTCATTGGATCTGTATCTGTTTGAAGTTCCTTTATTATGCTTGACCTAACTGTGTAACCCCAGTTCTAACAAAGAACGTGTTTGAGTATGTCTTCAACGCTTTGAAATAAATTTTGCTTTTCTTTAAAACGTGGATTTATTCTCGATGCTTGGGGATCCAACAATAGGCCAGCCATCTTGTAGGCTTATTGGCATTTTCAAAGTAGTACAATTTTGCCCTTTCTATTTTTTTTCTCAGTCTCCTTTGTTAAGAGTAAATTTAGTTGATGCTGTAGTTTGTTTATCCTATTCCTTACACTTTCTAATTTATTCTTAGATTTCATAGATTTTTTTCCCTCTTCCCGTATTTTCCCTATTAAGTCTTCGTATTTTTTATTTTCTTGTTTCTTTTTCCACGCCCCTTGGTTTATCCACCACCCTCTTGCAAATGCCTTGAAGGCATCCCAGATAATCTCTATGGGGGTGTCCTTAGACAGATTTTTACTGAAAAACTCTTGAATGATTGTTTTGGTCTTCTCAAGTACATCTTTGTCTTTCAGCAAACTCGTATTCATGGTCCATCTTTGACTCCTTGCCCCCGCTATCAACTTTAAAAGTATTGGATTATGGTCCGCGAAGGTTTTAGGTAATATTTGTACCTCATCTATACTTTTAATAAGGCCCATTGATATCCATGCCATATCGATTCTTGACCATGTATTATGTTGGGCTGAGAAAAAAGTGAATTCTTTTTTATCTGTGTTTTTTAATCTCCATATATCTACCTGCAGAGGCCATTTCAAAAGGTATTGGTGGGAATTAAACCCTCCCCAAGGGTTTTTTTACTTGTTTGTTTTTCTGCAAACCCAAGGAGTCCCCTGAGTCTGTTCGAGGAGAGTGAGCCCTCTGTTGGCAGAAATAAGTATCCACATGGAGAAAGGACTTTGGCTGTTGGTATACAGATTGATCTTTTATTTATTTAATTAATTTATACCCCACCCTTCCCACCGAAGGCAGGCTTGCAGAGCAAGCTGCTCTTAAAGACATAGGAGCAGAGGCCTGTAGAAAAGTTAGCAACATTGTTTGAAAAAGGTACCTTGAAAAGTTTAACTAAAATATTCATATTTTGCTTTTGGAAGAAGAGCTCTCTTCTTTCCTGTGAGGGAGGGAGGGAGAGCAGGAGACCAGATGACCAATGCCACTTCCTCCTTCTCTACTGAACTCTTCCCCCACTTTCTTCCCTTGCTTGTTGTCAGGTCCTGTCTGGCTGCCGGCGGGGGGATCCAGGTTCCTTTCTGGGATCTTCTAGCGCATGCCATGATGATGTCACCCGAGAGTGACATCATCCCATCAGGGACCTTGGGGGGAGGGCTGAAGCTCTAGTTTTTGGGCTAAACTCTATGGATTTTTGTCTTCAAAACCAAAGACTTTGCCCCAAAACTAGAATGTCCTCCCCAGTGCCCCTGACGTGATGACATCACTTCCAGGAGAGAGATGTCATCACATCTGGGATGTTACCTGGCAATGTCCCTTTTTGGGAGTGGGGCTCCTCCACTGGCCAGCTGACTAAAAGTGGATTGGGCCCCCTTAAGTGGGGAAACCCCCGCTGGGAACTGGTGACTGACAACCCTACCTGCCCAGCCTTTTCTCCAACCACCTTCTCCTGAACTCCATGCCAATGTAATTCTGAGGGCAGCAGTGGTCCTTATTTGTCCAAGGCTGCAGCAGCTTGCCTCATTGCCAGCCTTCCCTACCTGGCCTCTGTGTCCACCCAGACTTCTCCTTCCATGTGCTCAAAAAGGGGGGAGAAATTGCAGGCAACTATTAGCTGCTTCTCTGCCACTAAGGCCCCCCATCTGGCCTCTTCCCCTACAAGCTTCTTGACCACCTCTGTTGGGTTCTGCAGCCACCTGGCTCATGAGATAGTTGCAGCTTCATGCCTGCTTGGGCCCACAGTGACTCACCCCATTTCCTGGCCTGCTATCACCCGGCCTGCCCCCAACTCCATGAACAAGAAGGAAGAGAGCAGGTGCCTTCCCATCCACCCAGCTTGCACAGTGATGTTAGCCAGGCTTCTTTCCCCACCCAGCTCCAGTTCAGATAAAGTGTCTCAGGGTATAACAGGGTTCATGACTCATGGTGCAGCCAGACCTGCGCACCTGCCCAGACTATAGTGGCTCAGGTCCCTGCATACCTGCCCCAGAGATTCTAGCATGCCTGACCCAATCTACTTCCTCCCCTCTCTTTCTCTGGCAAAGCAGGGTGGGCCAATGCATGAGGATCAGGACTCTGGAGAGACCCAAAAGAAAGGTGGCTGTACTTGGTACCAGTGCATACCATTATTAAAAACAAAAAAGGCCCCAAGCATTCGTAATTTGCCATAATGCTAGCATTGAAGAGCAGAGTGGTTTATATTAGCCTATTTAACTTTTTTTACATAGTTGAAGTGGCATTTTGGGAAATGTCTCAAATTTAGTCCCAGAGGTAGATTATTCCATCACTAAAAAATGGCTTTTTTTTGGCATCATAGTTCTTTATGAAACAACAGACAAACTATATGACAGGGCCTGTTCTTTCCACCAAAATTCAAGTCCAATTTTGTTTTTATCTTGGATAAAGAATTTTTGGATGAGGTATTTTTTTCGGGGATGTTTTTTAAAAAAGAGTTGTTTGTAAACGTAATGAATAATTGAATGGATGAACTAGGGAATAGTTGGAGGTAGTGACTGAAAGTTGCAGAGGGTCTCTGGATTTAATCAACACCTCAGATAAACTCAGTGGATCTTATTAGGGCCTACTCATAGCTTGTGTAGGGTATGATCATTTCCCTGATGATTTGTGTCCACAGGGTTTTGATATGTTAGAAGGGTATTGCATTTTTATCACGCCCCCAGTCTCCAGTTTGGGTCTGCTCTGCATTTAGATGGATCTGTGTTGCAGTGAATAGAATGCCGTTCATGTTTTATTCATAATGTTGTAATACTTTTCAGGATGTCCAAAATAATCCGAACAAAAATCTTGCTCAGGAGTTAGGGATGATTCTTTCATTATATGAACAGGCACTTCCAGAGGCAATATCAGCAGCATCAGTAACAGAACAATTAGTTTATTTTAGGTAGATATGGTAGAAGAAGTGAAAAATGCTATTGCCTAGAAGGACCGACTAGGATTATTATTTTTAATATTGTTTGATTTGTACCCACCCTCCCTGCCAAGGCAGGTTCAGGGTAGCTTACATAAAAATAGCAACAGATAAAACAATTTAAGTATCAGCATAAAACACACAGCATAATTACTAAAAACAGTTTAGATGGTGGTGGTGGTGGTGGTACAATAGTAGTAAGCATATCAAGTATACAGTCAGCAATAGATTTCACTGTCGGCAATCTCAGGTTGGATAATAATATTGGTGCAGGGCATAGATGGTGAAGTGCCGGAAGAGTTCCATTTTCAAGGCCCTGTGGAACTGTAATAGGTCTCACAGGGCCCTGATCTCTTCTGGAAGCTCATTCCGCCAGGTTGGAGCCACCACTGAAAAGGCCCTGGCTGATGCCAGCCTGATATCCTTAGGGCCAGGGAGGGCCAAACAATTTTGAGACCCTGACTGTAGTACTCTCTGGGGAACATGTGGGGAAAGGCAGTCCCTCAGGTAGGTAGGTAGGTTCCTGACCATAATGGGCTTTAAAGGTAAGCATCAGCACCTTGAAGTGAATTTGGTATGCTATAGGTAGCCAGTGCAGTGCTTTCAGTGCAGGCTGGGTGTGTTCCCACATGGGAGTCCCAGCAACAGCCTCTCCAATGCATTCTGCACCAGCTGAAGCTTCCGGATGTGTGTCAAGGGCAACCCCATGTAGAGAGCATTACAGTAGTCTAATCTCGAGGTGACCATAGTATGGATCACTGTCACCAAGTCGTTGAGTTCAAGGAAGGGAACCAACTGCCTAATCAGCCAGAGATGATAAAAGGCTGACTTAGCAGTGGTTGCTACCTGGGCCTCCATTGTTAGGGAGGCATCCAGGAGCACTCCCAAACACCTAACCTCAGATGCTGTCACCAATGGCGCCCTAAACCCGGGCCACCCCAACTCAGGCACAGGACCTCCATCTTCATCGGATTCCGTTTCAGCCGACTCAGTCTAAGCCAGCCAGCCATGGCCTGCAACACCAGGTCCAGATCTCCCAGGCTGGAGTTAGACTGGCCTTCCAACAACAGTCCAACAACAGCAACACTGCCAAACCTCCCCGATCAAGATGCCTCTGAAGGTTGTCTGTGAGGGTGACCAGTGCCGTCTCTGTTCTATAGCCTGGTTGGAAGCCGGACTGGGAGAGATCTAATATGGAAGTGTCATCCAAGAAACCCTGCAGCTGAATCACCACCACCCACTCAATTAGTTTGCCCAAATAGGGCAAATTGGAAACTGGCCAGTAGTTAGCCAATTTTGCCAGATCCCGAGATGTTTTTTTTTAGGAGAGGGCATACCACTGCTTCCTTGAGTGCCTAAGGGAAAAGTCCCTTAAGGATGGACTTGTTGGTAATATCCCTTAGGGCACCTCATAGCCCATCATGACCCACTGTAACTCACCACGATGGGCACGGATTGAGGCTGCAAGTGGTAGGGCATACAGTTGAGAGTAACTTGTCGACTGAGTGGGCTGAAATGATCCAAAACCTGACATGCATGGAGCCCAGAATTCACTTACTGTCTCAACTGTGGCAGGGAGGTCACAGCAGAGTGATAAGACTTTATTTGCGAAATAGCTTGCAAAAGCTTCACAGCCAATATTCAGTTCCTTAACATTTGGTCTGCTCTGTGGTAGGGTTGTTATAAACCAAATTTTTCTAAATAATTGGGCTGGGCATGAGCTCACAGGCGCAATTGTGGCTGTATAATACTCTCTCTGAGCAGCTTTGACTGCCATCTCCTAGGATCTCAGAAACATCCTATAAGATACTCTTATAGCTTCAATACGAGCATGCCACCACTGTCTCTCTAGCCGTCTAAGCCTCCGCTTCATCAGCTACAACTCCTGGGTGAACCAAAATGTCAGCCTAGAGTGAGGGCACAGAGGGCGTCGGGGAGTGATCTCATTGATGGCTGCTGAGAGTCGGCTGTGCCAGTCCTCCACTAGCTGATCCAATGAGCTGCCAAGGGGCATCGGATCCTGCAGAGCCATCTGAAGCCACGTTGGGTCCATTTGGCTCCACAGGTGAGCCAAAATCTGCTCGCCGCCCAAACAGGGTCAGGGTGGAACGTTCACACAGGCCTTCAGGGCATGGTGGTCCAACCATGGCACTGCTGTGGCAGTAATCTGGTCCACTGTAACCCCCGCCACGAAGATCAAGTTGAGCATGCGCCCCGCTCAGTGAGTGGGGGCCATTATATACCAGGTGAGTCCTAGAGCCGCCATAGATGACACCAGGTCCATCACCTGTGTGGAGGCCAGGTCATCGACATGGACGTTGAAGTCACCCAGGGCTATCAGTCTAGGGTGCTCCAATGCGGCCTCCACCAGGGATGACAGGCTATTGGTCGGTGCATTGGGCGGAAGGTACACTAACCACATACCATCGGGGCAAAAGGGAGGAGTGAACGCGGAGCAGCACTTGTGGGAAATCACCCAAGGTCTTCCCCCCACCATTCCAGTCAAACTTTCACAACAGTCACATTCAAACTGCACAGTCAAACTTTAAATATTTTGGACCAATTATGTTCTTGGGAAAGTGAGTTCCCATGTCTAGCCTTCCTCATAAGGAGACCATCCCAACTCAGTGGAAGGTGTGCCAAGTATCCCCACTGCCTGAAAACCCATGCAACTGTGTTGCAGGCTCCTTCTCCCCTCAATTTTCTCCCTCCTACCTCTTGCTGGGGTGTATATGTATACACGTGTGATTACTTAGGAAATTAGTTCTCAGGTGCTTAGTGTAGGTTCTTTACATTTTACTCTTTAACAACTAGAGTTTGGCAGATTTGGAAGAAAGAATGGGGGGGGCACTACAGGTTTCATGAGATGATGGAAAAATGTGTGCGGATTTATTTCTAGCCTTTGCCATTTGCCAGTCTTTGCTGTTAATGATCACAGAGTTAAGCAGGACACAGGGAGATACCTTGCAAATTTAAGTAAGTAAATGTGAGAATGTTTTGTATATTTAAAGAATGGGGCAAACAGCAGACAGGGTGGCAACATATGTCAGAAAGTAATAGGAAAGCATTAATATGTAATCTTGTTCATAAAATACAATTTTCTTAATACTTTGTGATGCTAAAGAAAGAGGAGGGTTGCAGCTACCAAACCTAAGACTTTACTATGAGGCGGTCTGTTTAACATGGATGGAAGAATGGGTAAAGTTAAAAAACAACAGGCTTTTAAGTTTGGAGGGTCATGATTGTAGGTTTGGGTGGCATGCCTATTTATGGTATGGTAAGGTAAAAATGGATAGTTTCTTTAAGCATCACCTGGTAAGAAAAGCACTGTATGTAACATGGATGAGATACAAAAAAATTTTTCGGGATGTAAGGCCACTCTGGATTGTACCAGAGGAAGTTTTAACACCTTACTCAAGACAGCAAGGTAAAGACTGGTTGCCATATAGAGACTTAATTAAAAAAGAGGGGACAGAATGGGTAATGAAAAAGCAGAATGAACTTGACTTTAACTATGAATGGTTAAGATATATGCAGATTTATGATTTGTTTAAGACAGATAGAAAAAATTATGGATTTACAGAGGAGAAAAATGAAATGGAGAGCATTTGGGAAAGAGGAGGGGAAAAAAAGATTTCAAATATGTATAAAATTTTATTAAAATGGTATACGGAAGATGAGGCACTTAAAGAGCAAATGTTAAAGTGGGCAATAAATATGAACAAAGAAGTGACGATTGACTCTTGGGAATATTTGTGGAAAAACTCTATTAAAATATCAACCTGTACCAATGTTAGAGAAAATTGTTATAAAATGATGTATAGATGGTACATGACCCCGAAAAAAATAGCAAATATGAACCAAAATATGTCTAATAAATGTTGGAAATGTAAAAAACATGAAGGCTCATTTTACCATATGTGGTGGACTTGTGAAAAAGCTGTGGACTTTTGGACGAAAATCCATAGTGAAATGCAGAAGATACTACAATGCTCTTTTAAAAAAGCACCGGAAATTCTGCTTTTGGGACTAAAAATGGAAGAAATCAATGTGGATTAAAAAACCTTATTCTGGTACTTAATAACGACAGCAAGAATGCTATATGCACAATATTGGAAACTTGAAAAAGTACCAGAGATTGAGGACTGGATACATAAAGTTCTGTTCATGGCAGAAATGGATAAAATTACCAAGAAATTGAACAACAAAGAAGACGAAGAATTTTTTGAAGAATGGAAGGACTTTAAGAACTATCTGGAAAAGAACTGGGATGTGACAAACAATTTACTGTGTTTAGAACAATACTAAGTAAAAAGGTGTTATCTTTTAAAATGGTTAGAAATATGATATTAGCAACTGATGAAATATATATAAGTAAGGGGAAGGGGGTGAAAGCATTGCGGGAAGCCACAGGAGGGGGGGAAGGTGTATGGATTGTAGGGTAAGTAATTGTTTATGTACTTTTCTTTTTTAAAGTTTCAATGGATAAATATTGAATACCTACGATTGGAAAATAATAAAACTTTGTTTACCAAAAAAAAATACAATTTTCTTTACATGATTAAAATATGTAAACAGTTTACACACGTGTGACTGGTGGTTGAACTTTCAACTGTGCTTATTACAGATGGTGAACAGATCTCAAACTGAAATGCTGATTGATCAAGGATTCCTGATTAAAACCACTCCAAAGTACTTAGTTTCAGCTGGCCATACCCATAATACACAATCTTGCCAAAGCTTGGCATTATTGAGACCCACATCCTTGTCACACCTTCAGCGACCCTCCGTGGTCGCCCCACCTGTCACTGTTGCAGGCTCCAGCCTGCCCTGTGCTGGTTCACTGGTCCAGGGTATCCCGACTGGACAAGGAGCCATCTAGGGGTGCTTGTTCTGGGGTCCGCTCATGGGGTTGGCTCTGGAGTGGGGAAGGGCTTGAAGGAGGTGAGGTGTTGCTTGGCCTCAGCTTGGGGTGGGCCAGGAGAGGTTACAGCACCCTCCTGCCGCCCCTCCGGTCACTTCACTCTCTCACTCCCTTTTATTGTTGTCTCGCTGTGACCATCCTCCTCATCGGCTGGCCTGCTCTCCTTTTATCCTCCTCCCCCCTCCAGAGCCACGTCCAGCAGCTAGCTCCGCCTCCCTACAAAGGAGAAAACATGCCATGGCCCCTCCTGGCCTTGCCCATTCCAGTGCGGTCTCTGGCACCTCCTTGGCCTGTGGGCCTCTCTGCCCGGTGTTCCCACTGCCCGCAGCCCCCCGCTCCTTGCTTCTACCCATGTTGCCATGGGCCGCACCATGGCAATACTCAGGCCCGCCCTGGGACACCCTCCCCCCGCTGTATCTTGAAGGCACACTGCTTGTGCTCTGCGGGCTGGGGCATCCTTCCACTCCGGGCCCAAACCACCCCAGCCACCTCGTCACCTCCTGGTCTCTGCTCGGCTGCTCTGTCACTGCCCCATCTCTGCTTGCCTCAGCCTCCTCCATCCCTTGACAGCTCCTGGTGAGTTGTGGGTGTGTTGGGCCTCGGGGTGTCAGGTGGGCGCACTTACCGGGCCCCCTTTCAGTCACAGCTCAGAGGTAGCCAGGACATCCTTGACTTTAAATTCCTGTTAAATCATTCAACCACCATTGCCATAACTTCATTGTTGGTCCAAAATGAAGCACATTGTGTTCTTTTAACAGCTTACTCAGTTTATTATTAAAAAATCCTTTTCCATGAACTGCCTTCAACTTGTGTAGAACACTGCCTTTACTAATTTTTTTAAACACCTTGAACACCTCTGCCCCAATCTTGAAAATGCCAAGGGGAGGAATTCTTTTAGAGGCTGCTTGAAACAGAGGTTCCATCGCCAAAAAACCCCTTGCTTACCATGGATTATAGTAAATCCTTTCTAATATCCCCCTGAGAGAAGTCATGCTATGAGCCCGTGGTTATACATGAAGAAACAGTATTTTATTATGGTGAGACTATACAAAGCAAAGCATTTTTATTAGCAAAATTTTGCCCGTCCCCTGCTGTCTTCAGTTTCCCATGAGTGAGGCAGCTTCAGCTTTGGTGTCAAAAAGGTGTTAGGGTGGTGGGGGTTTGCCAGGGAATCCCACTTTGCTGTGTAAGAAATGCATGGCATCTAGCTTCATTATGTTGAGATTCATGAGGAATTGGTACATACATGTGTATATACAGAATGAGAAGCAGAGATCACCCAATGCCTTCCCATGGACAGCATCTGCCACTTGATAACCAATGCATCTGTTTTATCTGTGTATGAGAGAAAAACAACTGTTAGTTCCCCCCCTCCCCACTGAAGAAGTCCCTCTTCCTCCCCTTGACATTTTCAATACCTACAGTGGGAGACAGGGCTTGCACACACACCAGCTGGTTGGGCTTCTCATCTACAGGTGTTTTTTCTTCCTCTGCCTTGTCATCTTTTGCACTAACAGAGCCAGTTTGGTGTAGTGGTTAAGTGTGTGGACTCTAATCTGGGACAACTGGGTTTGATTCCCCAGTCTTCCATTTGCAGTTGCTGGATGACCTTGGGCAAGCCATAGTTTTGTCAGAGCTGTTCTTGAAAGCGCAGTTCTTGAAAGAGCTCTCTCAGCCCCACCTGCCTCACAGGGTGTGTGTTGTGGGGAGGGGAAGGGAAAGGAGATTATAAACCACTCTGTGACCCTGAGTGAGGGGGGGGGGGTATAAAACTAATCTCCTCCTCCTCTTCTTCTTCTAGTTGGGTTTTCAAAGCTGGAGCATTCTCGATTCTCACCTTCAGGTTTTTCTTCCTTTGTGGCCTCTTCTCCCACATTATCAGGCTCATCAAAAGCTGCAGCCTTTCTTGGAGTCTCATTCTCTGAATCACCCCCAATTCCTCAATGTCTTGAGTTTTTGATGTCTAATTCTTGACAGTACGATAGGCGCCTGTAGTAGTGATAGCAGTTTGGACTCACCTTCTTACTGATCCCTGCAGCCACAACTGAAAACCATTCCACATTCTCTACCTGAGAGGGAGGGGAACCAAAAAATCGGTATCCTGTCTCATGACTACTCCCCCCCCATTTTTAGGACTTACATTGGGGCATAGATACTGCACAGAGACTGGGGTGGGTTCTTCCTTCAAGGTCACTGCCTCTTCCTGTGCCTTCCTGCCAAGAGTTTGCTCCTTGATGGAAACACTGTTCTCAGATAGCTCTGTCAAAGGTACAGCTTCCCGATCCTTTGCAGCCTCTGCCTTTTTCTGTGTCTTCTCTGTGGGATTTCCCCCTTGGGGGGATTGGTTAGTCTCAGCATCAAATGGGTTTTTGGGATTAACATCTTGCTCTCTTATACATCTAAGCAACTCCAGGGATAGCACCCCACTCAACACGATCAAATTCTCTAAATTGGTGGGTTCACTGTCTGACTCCTCCTTCTCCTCCATTACCTGTGGGAAAGAGGTAGGAAAAACATTACTTGATCTGTCTGTACTTTCCTCCCAGCTTTTCCCTTTTCTCAGTACTTACCCATGCCTCTGTTTCAGCTTCCTGGTTTTTTGAGATCTCATCCTTCATGTTTTCAGGCTCAGCTTCTGACCAGGGGGCTTCTTGGGGATTCCTTGTCACCGCAATCGCCTGTTCTTGAATGTCCAATGGCACTAGTTTAGTACCATTGTAACCACCAGTTGCTGTACTGCTGTATCTGAAGAAGTGAGCAGTGACTCATGAAAGCTCATACCCTGTCGCAAATTTTTGATAGTCTTTAAGGTGCTAGTGGACTCTTGCTCTCTTCTACTAACTACAAGGGAAAACAACCTCAGTTTCATATCCTCTGTTGATTCCCCACCACTCTTCTCATTATATTTACCTCAGGAACTAAGTATTGAACACAGTACATTAGTGACTCTTCCAAAAATTGAGGCACAGGCCCCATTTCTTCATTCAGGATGATTCAGTACTCATGGCACAGCCCTGGTTTTCAAGGAGAGAGTCTAAAGAACTGAGCCAAGTTGAGGTGACCAGAGATGAAACTCTAAACCTACTGAGGATATTAAAAACTGATAAGTCTCCAGGTCCTGATGGCATACACCCGAGAGTTCTTAAGGAACTCATATGTGAGATAGTTGATCTACTAACCTGTATATGTAACCTAGCACTGAATTCAGCCATTGTACCAGAAGACTGGAGAATAGCAAATGTGACATCAAGAAAGACAAAGAGAATTTTTTCTCTCTCTCCTCAAATACTAGAACTAAAGGGCATTATTTTATTTATTATTTATTTGGTTCAATTTCTATCCCACTCTCCCTGCAAGTGGGCTCAGGTGGGTTACAACATAAATATAAAACAATAAAGTCAAGATTAAAACTGTAATCTTAACCCTTAAATGATGGCAATCAAGCTAAATCACAACTATTACAATGGTGTTCTGGTGTTAGACAAGTAAAGGCAGAAAGGGCTAGATCCCATAAGGGATTCCGGATTATAAATTCTCTACCTTGGGTAAACCAAGGTGGTTATCATTCTGTGTCCTCAAAAACTGAAGACCTTGGTACAGATGGTAACAGTGAGTTCAGTCTATTTGCCCTTATCCATCCCGTTACTTGTTCAGCACAGGTAAACGGTTTGCTGAAACCATTAATCACGGAATTAGCTCATTTGGTCTATTGGATTGTATGGGAAGCAGATCAATCAATCAATTTATTCAGCTTATATGACTGGAGGTCTCAAGCATAATTAGACAAATTACAAGTATAAATCCAAGAGGTATAATACATTGAAATTTCTAAAATTAATATAAAACTATCACTATAAAATAGATGATAAAAGTTAAGTCTAAAACTTTAAAAGTAATACAGTAAAACCTTAACATTAAAACCCAATATTAAAATCTAAAAAGGATTTAAATCCAAAGTTTAACAACAAAATGAGACCTCTTCATTATAACAAGACTATTTATGTTTCAAGGAAATTATAATTGCCAGATACTTTACTACTGAAACAGTTATTTCAGGAATAGTGTCTGTCCGCCAGTAAAAAAGAAATCACCCATGACTAAAATGATACTTAGAATCAGATGAATCCAATAGGACCTAAGAGCTGACCGTTGAGAACAAAAAGTAGAAGGTGTGCCATGGTCTCAATAGCACCAGACGCACAAGCACATAGCCTATCTGAATAAAAAAATTGCACAAAACATCCCATTGGCTCTGTAGATGGAAAGGCATTTAATCTTGCAAGGGTAAATGCATGCCTATGAGAAGAAGTAGTGAGGTAGTTTAGATATGCAGGAAGAGTTAGCAAAGGAGGGATCCCTAGAGTGAGAGGAGAGCAAACATGCCTGGCTCATGCAGCTGTACCAGCTCTATCTCAATTAAATGCCTTTGATCTAATCAATCTCCAAGCCTCATGTTGAGTTATACTGTTCAGCATCAAGAGGGGGAGACCAAGCAGTTCCAGCTTCTAATCTATCAACTTAAGCCAAGTATTCCTATAGTTATTCTCTTTCAGTAGGTGTAATAGGCCACTAGATGATGGAGTAGAGAAGACAACCTTCAGCCTTAGTTTAAAAGCTGCCAGTCATGTTCTAAATTTCCTATAATTCTGCTAAGGCAACCACTGTTACATTGGAATTTATACCAGCTTCCTATGGTCTTGCAGCAGCGAAGTTAAAAAAACTATAATAGCACTAGAAACGAGTAGTAGCGTGTAAAAAAATTGTCATTTTCAGTTTGTTCATTATTTTCAAAACCTAAGTTTGATTCATTCAGGGGAAATCTTAGCCATGGCCCCAGGAGTAGGCTCCCATTGCTATGCAGGTCTGTCCTTGCTGGGTCTTGGGCAGTTGGTAGGGCAAGGGAGTGCCCATCTGCCCTCTGTTTCCTGCCTTGTGGGTCTGATCCAGGGATCCAGGATTAGAGAGCTGCTGGTCTGCTGGCGATGCCAGGCTTCAGTCACACCACTGTTCCCAAGCTCCCTTTGCTCTCTGTATGCTCAGGGGCCTAGGAAACATGCAGGAGAGGATACTGGAGAGGACTGGCCTGGGGGCTGGGGACAAGATTTGAATTCAGCCCTCTTGCTGTCTTCTGTTGACGGTCCTGCTTCTGCACATTTACAGCCCAAATGACGCCTTGGTGGTGCCTCTCCCTGGGCAGTCAGCTTGGTGGTGCCAGAACTAACTGGCCACTGGGCTTAAGGGGGCTGTCCTTTGCTTGGGCCTGGGAGGGTATGTTTTTCAGTGTGGGTGACAACTTGATAAGCCACAAAAGGTTTGCACCCCTAGGTTTATTAATATCAGAATTAAAGCTAGTTATATTATGAAATGAATCCAACAAATGGGAACACCGATTTCCAGGTGTAATCCTTGCAGATTGGAAGGAAATTTCCAATGGTTATATCTTTCAACCAAAGGATCATCCCTACAAAATTGGTGGTAGATGGGAGAAACTGGAATCAAAGGCAGGAGAAGAAAACTCAATCTAAAACCTTGACACAGAGAGTATTCCATCTTTCTGTGTTTATACCTCTGAGGATGTCAGTCACAGTTACTGGCGAAACATCAGGTTCCACAATGCCAAGACCACGGCCACGCATCCCGGAAAATCTACAGCAACTAATCAATCCAGAATAAATTGAGTAACCAAAAGGTTGAGACAAAGGATAAAAACACTGATTTGGGAATATACAAATGTAATAAAATCTCATCAAAAAGCCTGAAAGATATATGGTATAGAAATCTTCCTAACTGGAAAAAGTTGTGAATTATAAATTCATCAACAGTACCGTAAAACCTGAACAATATGCAGCTCACTCAATAAACATCTGTACATGTCAAATTTAAAGCAAGAAATCCTTCTGTGAAATGAGAAAGTGGCAGAATAATGCAGCTGCATGAGATCTCCTATGAAACTGGGAAAGGGAATGATTGTCCATAATTTGCTTGCACAGTTAAGTTGCTTGCCCACTTGGTTTTCTGACATGATGATGCAGCTGCCTTCAGCTACGTTTAAAATGATATAGAATGAATTGTCGATGACCCTTACTTTACCTTGTCATCTTCATCAGTGCCTGATGGTCTGTTTTCATCACTCGTTGAGCTCTCTGTTTTCATTCCTCTAGAGAGAATGGTGTTCAGATCTTATTTGTTCCTTTATGGTCTGACGTTTTGTCTGCACTGGAGGTTATCTTGCTTCTGTTTGATATGAAATTATTCTACTACATTTGGTTTGCTTTGATATCTGGATGAATCCTCCATACATTAAGGTTATGCATACATACTAGAATTTGTAGGAAAACTGTGATGTGGGAGCTGTCTTCAGGATAAGATGTAAAGGTGCTGGAATAGGATCATTTCAGGCCAATTTCAGAGACCTGTCATGTTTGGGTCCAGTTACAATTTATGCCAAAAAATTAACAAGTGCCTAAATTTTAGGTCCACTTTCTGTTTGAGGCCCAGGCTAAATCATGTTCTTTCCTCTCTGATTGCCCCTGTTCAGATCTTGGATCTGAAGCTCCAAAGAGGCTTACAATATAGACTCTGATCTTGATAATTCTCAAACCCGCCCTCAACTGGGAGACTGAGTACATTAGGTTCGATCTGGAGGCAGAAGGAGGCAAGTCTCCAAATAATCCCTCCATTCTCTGCCTCTGCTTAACAGGCCAGGAGTGGTGGTGGTGGTAATAAATTAAGGGTGCTTTCTTGGTGTCATGACAATGTATGAAGCAGAGAACAGGGTCCCCCCCAAATTCACCCAGCAGGTTGAAAATGTAAAAGTCAGGTTGGCAACTCTATGACAAACTTCTGTTTCATTTATTTATGTACTTCATTTATAGCTCACCTTATCTCCACAGTGGGGCCCCAAAGCAGCTTTCGTTGTTCTCCTTTCCTCTGTTGTATTACAACAACCCTGTGAGGCAAGTTAGTTTAAGAGTGTGTGACTGAGCCAGGCAATTTCCATGGCAGAATGGGGATTCAAACCTGAGTCTCCAGCTCCTAGTTCAGCACTCTAATCACTGCACCACACTGGCTCACACTGACTGCTAGCAGGCAAACTATTTTGTTGAAGGCTGAGAGGAAAAGAGCAACCGTGGAATTTTCATGGTCTTTCACCTGGTGTACAAGCAAATTTGATGCCTCGGGCTCAATGTCTGCACGAGTGTTAATTGTTTGAAAACCTGAAGCCATAAATCTTATGTTACATATGGCGTTAGATGCCTGTGGCTCTCCAGCCTAGAGTTGCCAGCTCTTGGTTGGAAAAGATTTTGGGGGTGGAGCTTGAGGAGGACAGGGTTTGGAGAGGAGAGGGACTTCAATGAGGTATAATACCATAGAGTCCATGGTTCAAAGTGGCCATTTTCTTCAGGTGAACTGATCTCTGTCACCTGGAGATCAGTTGTAATTCAAGGAGCTCTCTAGCCACAGGAGGCTGATAACCTTGCTGCAGACTGTGGTCCTTATATCATTTTATGGATATAATTTGCCCTACTTTTGCAACCAGTTCAAGCATAATCAAGAAGTAAAATAATCCAAGAACCGCAACATTTTTGGTTTGAACCGGAGACTAAATGAAGATGGTTATCACCATCTCTGGGTTAAAAAAACTGTAGGCATGTTGGCCCACTGGAATACCAGGATCAGTCCCAAATGTCATACAATTAGTGAGCAAACTTTTTAGTCTGCAGAACACTTCACCAAGGCTGGCTGTTAAGCAATGCAAAACAAAACAGCTGTGTATGAGAAAAAGATGCTAGGCATGACGTAACAGTTTCTCAGCTGGCAGATTGCTATCGTCTTTAGAAGAACAAAGAAAGCGTTAGGAGGTTCAGTGAAATGAAGCCACTCAAGTTGCAAAGAAGATCTCAGGTAGCCCTAAAGGCTGTTAGGCTGAAGAGAGAATGAAGGATTTGAACATTTAAAAGTCGGGCAGAATTTGGGGTCCCTTTCAATTGTGTGCACTTTCAATATACTTGATTTGTTTTTCAGCACGCAAGAGCCTGAAGCAGCAGCAACAACAAAAATACCTCCATTCAACCCAAACAATTTTCACTCTACTCTGCTGCTGCTTCCTATCTGGGTTGCCCAATTGTGGTCTTTTATGCATTTTTTATTATTGTCGTTTTGGTTACACTATGAGCAACCTTGTGTTCTGCAAAGTAGCAAGATGGTTGATAAATGATTTAAATTAAATAATAAATAAATAAAAATATTAACAATGGAGTCTAAATTCAGTAGCCAAGGAAGGCTCTCCATCTCTGCAAAGAGTTAGGCTACCACACTCTGCATCAGCTAAAGTTTCCAAACCTTCTTCCAGACCACAATGTTCAAGCACACAAGCATTCAAATACACAAGATCAAAGGTCTTGATCTTGCTATCATATTCAAAATGCTTTTTATCTCATATATAGAGAAATATCTTTATTATAAAAGTTAATGTGTTAAGTGAGCATACAAAAACTGTACAAATGTTAAACTCAACATGCTACTTTTACTAAAGAAAATTTTCATTTGCTTTGGTATTGGCAGGGAGAAACATTGATGAACATTGTATGATGGTAGTTGATACAAAATCTAGTACGGATAGTAATAGGACGGTACAAAGGTATCCCTTATGCGCTCAGGCTCTGCACTTGTTCCCAGTCTGAAATAGACTCTCTGGAGCATATCTTTTTAAATTGCTCTTTCCATATGGCAAGACGAAAGGAAATCATCGGCCCGCTGCTGGAAAGGTTCCCAGGAAGAGCAAACAAAATTAAATTAGAATACCTGTTGTCGGATAGAAATCACCATACATCAAGACAGCTGGCTAGGTTCTGCGCCCAGGTATATAAGGAACGCAAAAAGCAAGGCAAATAGTCCATATCTCTAGTTTTATCAAAAATTGTTTTAAACTGACTTTTTAAATGGTTTAAAAGGTTTGAATTGTAGTTCTACTTTTTCCTTTATATTTTATGTAACTTATAAGCTTTGATGTTACTAAGGTTTTTACTGGCTCATAACCAGCTATGATAGTATTGGGAATTTTCTATTGTCTTTTAAATTGTTATGTACTGGTCGAAGACCATAATAATAAACTGACTGACTGACTGAGTATGGATCTGTTTAGAATCTGGAAGACAGGCTGAAGAAAATAAAGAAATAACTCAATTTTATATCTATAGCTGGAACTTACTTTGAAGATTTTCCGGGGCACCTCCTATTCCCAAATAGTTTTATCAAACAGAATAGTGGTTTGCCTTTTCAGGAAGCTGGTTTAGGGTTGCCAACTCCAGGTTGGGAAATTCTTGGAGATCTGTGGGTGAACCTGGGGAAGGCGGCGTTTGGGGAGGGGAGGAACCTCGGTGGAGTATAATGCCATGAAGCTCACCCTTCAAAGCAGCCATTTTCTCCAGGGGAACTGATCTCTTGAGATCAGCTGTCATTTTGGGAGATTTCCAGGCTCCACCTTGAAGTTGTCAATCCATTTCAAAACAACACCTCTCTGGAATGAGTGGTTCCCTTACCCCATCACCCCCGTATATGAACTAGAGAAGGTATTCATGTACACTTAAGGAGCCCACACCAGCTTCCTGAAAGTTTCAGCCAATTGCTCTGAGCTGCAAAGAAAGTGATAGCGGTAATTCTAGATCTACAAAATCTTTCTTAGGCTGCCTTGGCCCTGTTTCAGAGCAATATGTTGTTGTACAAAACAGATGCTGCTTATCTTAGACATTTGAAACAACAAAAGGAACCCCTTTAGATTCAAATGTATTGGAGAAAGTAGGCTATGCAATTGCTATAAAGACTGTGTCCAATTGTGTTTGAAAAGTACCATCTGTGATGCTTCAGATTATACTATTACAGAATTTCTCCTGTGGAAACAATCACTGACTGTATGAACATGGGAGGCTGACAATGTGTGAATGGAGAGAAAAATCCCTCCTGCTTTGAAAATATCTGATTTGCATTTTGTTGACCTCTTAGCAGTAAATAAATGAAATAAAACACATTGATTTCTCATTTCAACAGTGTTTCTGTCTCCACTTATTTATTTGTATGTAATGACCAATAAAAATCATGTGTCACATTTGAGAGGCAGTGTGGTCCAGTGGTTACAGTGTTGGACTAGGATCTGGGAGACCCAGATTTGAATCTTGATTCTTCCATGGAAGCTTGCTGGGTGACCTTAGGCCACTTACAAATTATCAGGCTAACCCACCCCACAGGTTTTTTGAGAAGATAAAATGGAGAAGAGGAAAATGGGTCTCCCCCCACTGGGGAGGAACTGAGGTTTAAATGAAGTCATAACATAAAATCAATAAACATTGTTCTTTCAAAATTTCTGTAGAAGGGTTACAGCAAGGATTTTGTCTTTGAAATTTCTAAAGCTCTTCGATCAAATAGTCTTTATTGATCCTTCCAAAATGTTAATTTATTGGGGATAAAGATCTGGTTAAGGAGAAATGACGCCAAGTACTTTACAGACCTATAGTTTGGCAGTGATATTTAATACAATTATAAGATGAGAGAATGCCAAACACAAATATCTTGGCTGAAGTGCACATCTGGAGCATATAATTTCTTGCTTACAACAGCAGATCACCACCTTATTCCCTAATTAGGGATAGGCACATTCTTTCCCCAGTTTTGGTTCCTCTTCTGAATTTAAAAAAAGCACCCTTAATTTGATTTTGTGATATTCATTATCAAATGTCGACCTGTAACTTCCTTGCCAGTTTGGTGTAGTGGTTAAGTGCGTGGACTCTAATCTGGGAGAACCAGGTTTGATTCCCCACTCCTCCACGTGCACCTGGCTGGATGACCTTGGGCAAGCCGTAGTTCTGATAAGAGCTGTTCTTGAAAAAGAGCAGTTTCTGTCAAAGCTCTCTCAGCCCCACCTACCTCACAGGGTGTCTGTTGTGGGGAGGGGAAGGGAAAGGAGTTTGTAAGCCACTCTGAGACACTTTTGGGTAGTGAAGGGCAGGGTATAAATCCAATCTCTTCTTCTTTTTCTTCTTGCTCTAGCTGGAATGCAATTTTCAAGGACTGTCTTCCTCTCCCCACCACATTATTCATTCCAAAGTACAGGTGGGAGAGAAAGCATCCCCATTTCATGGACAGAGCAAGCAGAAGGGTGTCTTTGACACAGCAGCCCAGCAAAGCAGGTCAGGCAGCAGAGCAGTTGTTGATCCAAGAGCATTGTATGGGGACACAGGGGACCAGCATGGTGTGTAGGGGTAAGAGTGTCGGACCAGGATCTGGGAGACCCAGGTTCATATCCCCACTTTGCCATGGCAGCTTGTTGGGTGGCCTTGGGCCAGTCATATGGGCACTTTCACACACACTGAATAATATTCACTTTCAGTGCACTGTGCAACTGGATTTTATGGTGTGAAACAGAAGAATCTACTTGCAAACATTAATTAAGGGGCATTGAAAGTGGACTGGAAATGCATTTGTTCAGCATATGTGAAAGTGTCCCCAGCCTCACCTATCTAACAGTATTGTTGTGGGAATAAAATGCAGGCAAGGGAAATTATGTAAGCCGCTTTAGGTCCCCATTTGGGAAGAAGGCAGGCTATAGACGAAGTAAATGAATATATCTTTGTACAGGGCTTGGAGAGAGGATATAGAGCTTGTAGAACCACCCTCCAACCCATCTGCCTTCTCTGGGATATAAGTGGCTATTTTTTCCCTCCTTTCCCTCCCCTTATGCTGTGCTATATTACGTTATGTTAGGTGGAGGTCCATTGGCTTTTGTGATCTTGACCAATTTTTCTTTTTTACTGAATGGAACTGTGCCTGCTGGAGACTATAGCCTGTCTCTGTGTTACTGATTGCAATAACTGAGAAAAGAGGGCAGACACTGTCTGACATCTGGTGTGGAAAGGGGGGGGGGAATTCAGCATTTGCCTCTATCCTCCCCCAGAACTGCAAGCAAAACATTTGTTTTGGCTTTAAACTGTAGCTCATCCCTCCAGACTGCAATGAAAGCAAAATGTTTGTCCCTCTGCCTGGCAGGTGCAGCAAAACGGGAAAAAAAGGAATAGCTTGTACAAATATGAGCCACTGAAAACCAAGCCCTTCTCAGGCTGCTGCCACACACGCTAAATAATCCACTTTCAATCCACTTTCAGTGCACTTTCCAACTGGAGTTTTACTGTGTGAACTGGCAAAATCCACTTTGAAAGTGCACTGAAAGTGGATTACTTAGCGTGTGTGGCAGCAGCCTCAATGCATCAAGGGAGACAGGGGAAACACTTAAGACTTATCAGCGGTATCCTCTTTGGTAGCAAAGTCTGTCTAACTCTGCAGATTGGTAAATGTCCCCATCAGTTACATATCTGCTCAGTGACTGTCTCTCAAATCTCCTTGACCTCCAGAAACTGTAAATCAGACTGCCAGGTGCTGTTAGGCATGGAAGCAAATGGTTGGTAAGGCAGGAGAGAAAAAGCAAACCAGGGATCAGGTGGCCACGTATGTCAAAGATCAGCAATGGATCCATAGGATAGAACAGATTCAAAGCCAGGGTCAGGAGGAGTCAATATCCAAGGGGGTGTATGTCAGTCCATGGCTAGGAAGAAACATGTCTGAGGTCAGGCAACAGGTCAAAGTGTGCAAGCCGAGGAGGTAAGCAATGAGATCAAGACAGGACAGAATCAAGAACCAACAGAGTTAGCACAATCTTCAATGGATGAACATGTTAAACCGAATGGCCTAAGCTGAAGACAGCAGCTTTATACCTCCAGGCTAGAGCTTATTGGTTTCTTCGGTCAGCTTTAGTCTGCAAATTCTGTCTGGGACCCTCCAGGCAGTTTATGCTTCCTGCACTTGCTGTCTTGACGAGGGCACTGTGGTGAATAGGAGACTGAGCCACCAGCCTTCCCTGGGAGTGTGCAGCACAGCTGGGGCACAGTGTGAGGCAGCAGAGCTGTTTGATTCAAATGCTGGGTCTGAGTCTCCTTAGCACCCAACAAGTGCCTGATTAATGGAGAGATCCAAAGATTGACAGATAGTAACACAGGTTTTTATTTAAAAAATTCAGGACTGGATTAGTTAGTGTCTGGATGCATAACCCTGCCTTTTACCCAGCCAGCTTCTAGGTCTCATGGAAATATGTATGAAAAAGAGATATTTATAGATTTCTGGTCCGTACCTTTAAACCTTGACATTTCGCCTGCCATTCGGAAGGAAAGGCTGCCTTTTGCTTGCTTATTTAATTAAGCACTAGTTCCTGCTCCCCAAGGGACCCAAAGCAGCGTATAGCTATATCAACAAACCAGTAAACAACTGTATAAACAAACTATATAAATGAACCAGCAATCAGTAAATGAAACAGACTCCATTGCATGCTAGTCCTGGACTCAACAGCTGGATTCTCCAGAAATGCAAGCTGCGAGTAACAGGCTACCTTTAGATAGATCCTGATGGTCAGCCGTGTTGGTATGAAGAAGCAGAGCAAATTTAGAGTCCAGTGGCCCCTTTAAGACCAACAAAGGTTTAGTCAAGGTATGAGCTTTCATGTGTATGCACACTTCTTCAGATACATTGGAATGGTAGGTAAGGTTCAAACTTATAGATAGGGCTACCTTTAGAAATGCAATGCTTGATGAAACAGATTGCCTCTCCTCTCCTTCCTCTGCTTTGCCTCCTTTCCCAAGAGCTTGAGCCACAACCCTCAGAATAGTTTTGAAGACCCATTCATACCATCATTTGAACATGCAAGGCCAAAGAATTCCCAAGGCCTTGTGCCAACCCAGTTGCTAGCCATGCTCTACAGGCATTCTTAGACCTGATGTGAGAAAGTGCCTCATGCTGTTTGTGCTATCCATCCCTTGCTTCAGCTGTATTAAATATCTAGGACTGGTGCTTTACACAGATGAAGAGACTGCCATGACAGAACCAGCGTACAACAAGAAGAAGTTATTATAAATTTTTTCAAACCCAGTGCATTTCTGTTTGATTCACAGTCCAAAAGAAGCTGGTTTTGTGACACTTGCAATCCATAATATGACATTTGCCAGTCTCCAGTTTCCAGGCCATTATTACACACTGAGGACAGTAGCCAGAATGCCTGCTAATATATTTTATTGGCCTGACATAAAAGGGAATTTACACGAGCAATAGGGGCAGCCTGGCTTGCCCCTGCTCCAGGTGTGAAAGGGGAATGTAAAGCATATGAGCCTTTACCGCCACAGCAAGACCCTGACACAATGTCTTGCTTTGTTGCAAAGGCAAGCCGGCATGACTGGGTCCTGAAAACCTGCCTCCTATATGCTCTTAATCAAACGAACAGATGTTAATCAGCTGCCAGCGCTTTGTTCATTCCATGTGTTAGGGTTTGCTTCTGTGGAAAAGGATTTAAAGGAGAGAGCTGAATGCAGATGTCTTTGGTTTAAGGACCCCCCCTCCCCAATGATGAACTAAATATGTGCTGCTTCTGTGTCACTTTACAAATCTTTCAGGGCTTAATATGTTCCCGCCCTGCTCTTTCTTGTCAGCCCTGATGCTGGATTGCTGTTCTCCCCGTCGCCCAGTCTGGTCCAAAGCAGCCTTTCTTCAAATGTGGTTTCCATTTTCACCTGCAGAGCTTCTGCTGACATAACTCTTCAGAGCTCTGGTGGAGACCATAAATACTTTGCTTATCAAATCAACAGGGTTATGTTGTGAGGGTGATTTGGCTATTGCATGAAGTTAATGGCTGCATAAAGAGAAGCAGAAAGCCTTTATGTACTAATTAGGGTTACCATCTTGTAATGGTCATGACATGGAGTAGGAACTAAAATGCTCCTAGAGTGGTTGCCTGTAGAGGAGCAATTCCAAGGAGCACCAAACCCAGAACAGCAGCTGAGAGCAGCAGTCATTTTATTTTCCATTTCAAGTGTTGCACAGTTTATGTACGGGTCATTTGTTAGCCCACTCCCATTTCCAGTACAAAGTTTGCAACAGAGGTTATTATGAATCTTTCAAAATGACAAATTAGGGATTGCCTGGCTATTCACCAGATCAATGGAGCAAAACAAATGAGACCTCAGTGGGCTTATTGTGCTCCAGTATAATTTAGTATAATCGCTCCTTTAAGGGAAAGCATGTCATAAATGCCTAATTGCCATTAGAGCATCTTACTGTACTATACAGCAATTCCAATTTTAAGGTTGTATAATATCTCTATAATATTTCTCCAAAACAATTTATTTACTAAAATGTTTATACCCCACCTTCCTTTCAAGGCAAGAGATGAGCATAGACAGCACTTATTTATTTATTTATTTATTTGTTTGTTTAATTTATAACCTGCCCTCCCGGCCAAAGCAGGCTCAGGGCGGCTAACTACACACACACACACACAAAGATATGTTAAAATAAAAAATTTAAAATAGAACCACAACATGTAAAATTCATAAATACTGATGAACATAGGTACTAATAACCGATGGCGTCATTCTCTTGATATCCAAATGGTTGACTACCACCTTAATCCGGTTTTGCCAGGCTATTGGTTATTAAGTTAGTACTAATGCTGGGGCCAAGGCAACAATATTGGAAGCCAGCACCCCTAATCAAAAGCCTGGTGGAAGAGCTCCCTTTTACAGGCCCTGTGGAACTGTAAAAGGTCCTGCAAGGCCCTGATGTCATCCGGGAGCTCATTCTACCAGTAAGGGACCGCCACAGAAAAGGCCCTGGCCCTCATCATGGCTAGCCTGGCTTCCTTAGGGCCTGGGAGGACCAGATGGTTTTGCGACCCCGATCTTAGTGCCCTCTAGGGTGTAGGGAAGGACGGTCCCTTAGGTATGTAGGTCCCATATAGGGCTTTAAAGGTAAGAACCAGCACCTTGAATCAAATCTGGTATACTATAGGCAGCCAATGCAGTGCTTTTAGGGCAGACTGGATGTGTTCCCACACAGGAAGACAAAACAACAGCCTCGCTGCTGCATTCTGCACCAGTTGCAACTTCTGGATTTAGGATAAGGGCAGCCCCATGTAGAGAGCATTACAGTAATCCAATCTCGAGGATCACTGTTGCCAGGTCATTGCATTCAAGGAAGGGAACCAGCTGCTTAATCAGCCACAAATGGTAAAAAGCAGACCTCTCAGTGGCTGCTACCTGGGCCTCCATCCCCCCCGAGGCTCCCCCCAATTACAGCACACATTTCCTTTCTCATTCATTAACTGGAACTAAGGGAAAGCCTCTGCTGTCAGACAAATAGCAAATGCAGTACACAATTGTTTTCCCTACTCTCTTCCCAAAAGGCCAGCTTTTACTATGACAATGTTTCATTGGGGGAAGAAGAACAAGAGAGAGAGAGAACAAAAAGCCTTGGGATAAAGTAGATTTTCCCTTCTTCTTTGCAACGCTGATCTGCAATTGGGGGCTCAGGGAGGGGGAATTTTAAATGAGGCTGAGAGGCCAGGGTTGTTTATGATATCGCTATTGCACTGGATTGCTCTATTTGTTTAGTGTTTCAGTGCTCCCATTAGAACCTTAAAAATGGCCCAGGAAGATTGTGTGCGTGGGGAAAATGGGCAGGCACAGGGGGGATGAAAAAGGGAGAGGAAAGAAAGCAGCATTACAGGAAGTGCTACAGGGCATTTCACACAGCACTCCATAGCGATTCAAAAGCGGAAGAAGGATTTGAAACTGGAAGAAAGACAGTTTCCCTCCACAATGGCTCAGGCACGCCTCCTGAATGATACACAAAGTAAATATATCCCATTAGCAGATCTGTCTGAAATCACAGATCTGCTTAAAAAAGATGTCTGAAATGACAAGAAAAACCTGCTAATAACCAGCTACTAAGCTACAGACATAGGCTGTCTGAAAAGGGCCTAAATGATATATAGTATAAAAAAGCCCCAAGTAACTCTAAAGATGTTGTCCTCTTCATGTTTTCAAGAAGTTCATTCCATGTGATGGGAGCTACAATGAAAAAAAACATGGGCAATGGTATGGTAGATGTCAGGCAGGCAACCTTAAGTGGGGGAATAGCCAGAAGGTAGCAACTGGAGGACTAGTTGGTGCACAGGAACATATGGGAACATATGGGAAAGACAGTCCTTCAGATAATGACTAATCATTTGGTGCTTCCAGAAGCTATGTTTTACAAACACTTTCCTGAAAATAAAGCCATGATTGGTTGAGGTTTATTCAGTCTTCTACTTAGTGCAGTGAGCTCTCAGGCTAAACCAATTTGTACAAATTAGGAAAGCATGGCCACTCTAAACTGCAGTTTTGGTTCATAAGGTCTGAGGCATTTCAGCACCTACAAGCCAGTTTTCTGTAGTATGTGCCAAATTCTGCATCCATAAAGAAAACACAAATTCTAGACATTTGAAATGAATTATGTATATTGTGCAGCAGTATTTCATGTGATTAACTGTCCTAATTCAATTCTGAGGTGCACTCTATGATTTGGGGGGAAATATCAGTGGACATTATTGTGTCATGGAACACTGGATGGCAATACATACACATGTTGAGGACACAGAAGGAACAGCGGGAGGCGGTCAATTTAAACCTACCCACTCTCAAGATCTTCTCCATGATTCTATAAACTCTCAAGGACATGAGCTGAGTGATTTCTCCTTCTCCACCCTCCCTTTTTTTTACTTTAACTGATTGACAGCTGTTCTGAAACATATAAGTTCCTCATCAAGACATTTCCCCCCTCCTTTTTCTTCCTTTTGGTTAATTAACAAAGCAATATGTTTCTGCACACTTGGGGAATAGATACCTGCTATTTTTGTAGGTAGTCCACTTGTGCTTCTTTCACGATTGGCACTCAACAATAAAGTTTTTTATTAGTTATAGTTATATAGGGTTGAATCAAAGCCTCTTTTTTGTCAAATACCCATCGATGTTTTTTTTTTTGGGGGGGGGGGGTTGCCTGATTCCCAAGAGTGGAATTTTAGGGACCATAGTTGACTTCAGTGGAGGGAGAAGATGAGAAGGTTGTATATTGTGACAGGAAAACTGCTTTTCAGTATTTTGGATCCAGCTATTCTGGACTGACCCAGTATTGCTTCCTAGCATAAGGTCTTCTGCTGGTGAAAAGATACTTCAAGGGAGGACTGAGACTGAGAAGGAAAAAGATCTTAGAGTCATAGTGGATAGCTCAATGAAAGTGTCAACCCAGTGTGCTGTAGCAGTAAAAAAAGGCAAACTCTATGTTAGGGATTATTAGTTATGTTACCACCAATGGCCTGTCTTGTTGTTTGGGGAAGTTTGCTATGCAGCAGGATAGACGAGAGGGTTACAGGAATCGCACACCACTTGTATACTGAGGTCCGGCACAGTAGGAAAACTCCAGATTTGAAGAGTAAATTAAATAGTTTTTATTAAAGTATTTCCCTAATTATAAACACACTAAGCATTCAAAAAGAGCAAACAATACAGAACTAAGAAAGCAGAGGTGATTGGTAGCAAATAGAGGGGTCAGTTACAGGGTGATATAACCTGTCCAGATGTGCAGGGGTCCATGGAGATAAATTTATGACCCAAACCAGAGGTTTAGGGGTGAACTTCCAGTTGGCATCCAGGGCAGACACGCAACCTGAGGCCATGTGCTCTGATGGATATAGACTTTGTAAAACAATGCTGACTAATGGGAGATCTTGAGGGGCTTGCCCCAGGTGAGACAAAAGATTACCTGGACCAATGATGAGCCTCAGGAGGCGTGGCAACCAGAGGGGCAAGCCCTAGGTGGGACCAGTGAGCTTTCAGAGGAGCACAGTCTAGCTACAATGGGATTAAGCCAGGTGCTGGATGGGTGGCTGGGAGTGTCCATTGTGGAACAATAGAGTGGCCTGGCGTTTCCCTGGTACCAGACAAAAGAGGTGATGTTTCTTAATGTGCGGCAGGATGGGAGACCATTAACTAGATATGGGGAGTTAATGTTTCCTTGATAGGTCTGGCATAGGTATAAGAATGCAGATATCTTAGACAAATATATGGAGACAGGAATGAGAGGATTATTCCAAAGGTTATTTCTTGACATATAGGTGAAACAGGAGATGGGAATGGAAACATCCAACATACTGCCTGTATATTTGACAGACAAAAGACTAGCCATTTAGTCAGTAGAAGATGCCTGAGGCAAGGGCAGAGACTTGCCCATTCTAGTCTTTTTTAGACTGAGCTGACGGGATAGACGGGGGGGGGGGGTTGCTTGCATGGATGATGCTTGGCAGCGCAGCCAGCCTGGAGAGTCTTCACTTGGCCTGAGTTTTCTCAGCCAAGATGTGATTCTCTTAGCCTCCCAGCTAGGGGTGTGCAAAAAAAAAAAAAGCTGGTATTTTTCAGCTTCGGGTAAATCAGACCCGAAAAATACCGGTAAATGCCAAATTTCCCCAGTCCAATATCGATAAACTATTTGGACTGGAGAAATATTTGGTGTTGCCAAAAATATTTGGGTCTGATATACCCCACCAGAGGGAAAGGAGGCATGCTAAAATGCCTTCTTTTCCTCTGGTAGCCCTTGCTGATTCTCTTGTCAATTTCACTCCCCTACAGTCAGCTGTTAGTGAAATTGACAAGGGAAAGTCTGCTGCAGTGGAGAAACTCAGAGAGGGGAAGGAAAGTAAGAGGAGACATGTTTAAATGCCTGATTGGGGAGGGAAAGAAAGGCATTGAAACATACCCCCCATTTCCCCTCCCCTTCCCGAGTTTCTATGCAGTAGCGGAAAAGCTCAGAGAGGGAAGGCATGCTTTCATGCCTTCCCTTCCCCAGCCAGCCTCCCTGATCTGGGGAGGGAATGGAAGGCATTGAAACATGCCCCCTCACTTTTCCTCTCCAAATTTCTCTGCAGTAGTGGAGAAGCTCAAAGAGGGAAGGGAGGGGGAGGAGGCATGTTTCCTTGCCTGTCCTTCCCTTCCCCAGCCAGCATGCAGATTTTGGGGAGGGAAAGAAAGGCATTTAAACCCAACAGCTGACTGGCGGCTCAGGCAGCTGTTAGGTTTTTCAGTAGAGCAAAATGAACCCAGAAAAAAGCCAGATAATTTCAGCTTTTTTGGGTTCTGCTATACCGGAAGCTGAATACAGATCAAAATATGTATTCGGCTTGTGTGGTACCTGAAAAATACCAACAAGGTATTTTTTCGGTTTGGCTATTGCTGAATGCACACCCCTACTCCCAGCAAAAGCCACTTTTTAACCTAAGCCTGGCTTAATGAGGGCACTGCTGGTGGAGTTTCAGAGGTCTCTTAGGAAAGACCACCCCAGGTTCAGGGCTGAGGAGGCTGGCTACAGGTATGGGATAGAGAATAAAACAGCCAATATTGTAATGCCCCTATGGTGTGGCCTCATTTGGAATACTGTGTACAGTTCTGGTCACCACATCTCAAAAAGGATATAGCAGAGCTGGGGGGGAAAGTACAGAGGAGGGCAAACAAGATGAATAGCGGGTTGGAGCACCTTCCCTATGAGGAAAGGCTGAAGAAACTGGGACTTTTCAGTTTCAAAAAGAGATGACTAAGGGGGGACATGATAGAGGTTTATAAAATTGTGCATGGGTGAAGAGAGTTCACAAAGAGAAATGTCTTCCTCTCTCCCAAAATACTAAAACATGAGGGAATCCAATTAAGCTGATGGGCAATAGATTCAGGAGGGACAAAAGGAGATACTTCTTTACACAGAGAATGATTAAAGTGTGGAATTCGCTGCCAGAGGATGTCATGATGGCCACAGGAATAAATAGCTTTAAAAGGGAATTAGGTAGATTCATGGAGGTTAAATCTATCAATGGCTACTAGCTGTGATGATTGAGGGGGACTTCCACATTCAGAGGCACTAAACCTCTGGATCCCAGAGCCAGGAGGCAATATCAGGGGAAGGCCTCAGCCTCTATGCCAGTAATGGCAAACCTTTTAGAGACCAAGTGCCCAAACTGCGGCCCAAAACCCACTTATTTATCGCAAAGTGCCAACACGGCAATTTAACCTGAATACTGAGGTTTTAATTTAGAAAAAACAACTCATACATTAATTTAAGATGATACAAACAAAGTAAGGAAATCAATCCCAAATGCTTTCATTTACTTAAAATTATTCGGCAGAGAATTCGACACTTTAATGATGGTCTGGGCCTGGCTGGGGTGATGGCATGCGTGCCCACAGAGAGGGCCCTGAGTGCCACCTCTGGCACCCATGCCATAGGTTCGCCACCACTGCTCTATGCCCTGTTGTTGGCCATCCAGAGGAACTGCTTGGCCACATTGTGAGACAGGATGCTGGATCATTGGTCTGATCCAGCAGGGCTGCTCTTATGTTCTTACCCACATGAATATAAACACAGGCAGTATTGGTGGTTACTTTGGGGGGGGGGGCACAAAGCAGGTAAAATTACTCACCTATACCTCTTATTCAGTGGAATCTCATGCATAAATAGAGCCAGTTTGGTGTAGTGGTTAGGAGTGGCAGACTCTAATCTGGAGAACCAGGTTCAATTCCCCACTATTCCACATGAAGCCAGCTGAGCAACCCTTGGCCAGCCATAGTTCTTTCAGAGCTCTCTCAGCCCCTAACACAAGTCTAGCTTGCCACTAGCACAATGCTAAGAGTTAGAACTTGTGGCTGCCAGACAATCCTAGGATCTCCTGGCTATTCTACACACAATGCCATACGATAATTATTAATTATTATCCTTGCATAAATGTAAACACTATGGATGGAAGAAGGAGGAGGGGCAATTGTGTCTACTTCTCCCTGCTTTCTGTAGCCACCCCTGTTGTGTGGCTTTACATCTAAGTGAAACCCTCTAACCCCAGAATTGCCTTTTCAGGGAGTGGCATTTATAGCGGGGGGGCTATAAACTGGATACAACCTCCTCATGGCACTATTAGAACCAGAGGTTTGTTCTGTGAGCTCACAATCACTGTACTAAATCTTCTCTAGTAGGAAGGTAGTGTAAAGATGATTATTCATCTTGGAGAAAGGCAGTCTGAACTGTTCTGGGAATATATTCTAAAGCATCTGGTGTTTCCTGAAAGCCTAACATCCAGATCCACAAGTGACTGCACTATTGTACTAACAGTATTAAACAAACACAAAACCTTTATTGGCATGAATACTAACTGTATTAAAGAATGGGATGCTGCCTTAAGGCATACTTTTGATCTGTACCAAGGGAAACCTCTAGCTTGTGTCTGTATGATGTATGGTTATTATTAGACTGTCATTCTCCAGGAAGCAGGCATCAGCTGCAAAATCACTTGAATGCAATCCTTTTTGACTAGATATTTATCACGATGACATGTGCACGGTATTAGAATCTTTTTCTTATCAAGCAACCTTTCCAAAAATGGACACCGTTCTTGGTTTCCTGGGAATCCTGCCATCTTGAGTGCCATTCAGAAAGATTCAGAAAGTCAGCAGTTTGAGGATCCATGATCGGAATGAAAAGGTCATTAGTTCAAGAAAAAAACGGTGAGGACCCATGGCTGTCTGAAAGGTTTCTGGTTTCTGAGTTATATGAATGGGAAGAAGGCATGGTGTTAACCAAATTGCCTTAATGTCTTAATTAATATGGGGGAAGTTATGATTATTAATTGGCAAAAGGCAAATTAGGGAGCAAACACCGTTGTATACAGAGGTCCCACCTTTCCAGTAGTTACCACCAATAGACACGGAGACTCTATTTAGTATAAACTGATGTTTTTTACTGTAAGATACTTATCATTCAAACAATACACAAATGCACACACTTTTATATAGAGTCTAGGAAAATAAAGATAGATAATAAGCCCATTCGCATTAGCAGGGTATTCATTGTTTGGGCAATAGTTACCTGTCCTTGCTGACTGGATCGTATACAAAATATCATCAAGGCATACAAACCAAAGCCATACAATATCTCAATGATATACAGAATTGTGACACTTAATGATATACAAACATTACAGTAGGCTCAAACAGCCAAAGAATGGTGGAACTTTACAAAGTAGCTGGCTTTTGCTTGGTTTTGTATCATAACTTCATCAGAAGCAAGTCAACTTACATTGTGTAAGAATTTTCCTTGTATTGTAATTATACTTCCTGGTTTCTAAGGATATCTCTTCACAAGAGTTGCTACATTTAGTATTGGGACTAGCACTTAAGAACATAAGAACATAAGAGACGCCAATGTTGGATCAGGCCAAAGGCCCATCCAGTCCAACACTCTGTGTCACACAGTGGCCAGAAATACCAGTGCCATCAGGAGGTCCAGCAGTGGGGCCAGGACATTAGAAGCCCTCCCACTGTTGACCCCCCCCAAGCACCAAGAAGACAGAGCATCACTTGCCCCAGAGCCCCTAGCTATACCTTGTGGCTAATAGCCACTGATGGACCTCTGCTCCATATGCTTATCTAATTCCCTTTTGAAGCCGTCCATGCTTGTAGCACCCACCACTTCCTGTGGCAGTGAATTCCATGTGTTAATCACTCTTTGGGTGAAGAAGTACTTCCTTTTATCCGTTCTAACCCGACCACTCTGCAGTTTCATGGAGTGCCCACGAGTTCTTGTATTGTGAGAAAGGGAGAAAAGTACCTCTTTCTCTACCTGCTCTTTCCCATGCATAATCTTATAAACCTCGATCATGTCACCCCTCAGTCGTCTTTTCTCCAAGCTAAAGAGCCCTAAGCGCTTTAACCTTTCCTCATAGGGAAAGTGTTCCAACCCTTTTATCATTCGAGTTGCCCTTTTCTGCACTTTTTCCAAAGCTATAATATCCTTTTTAAGGTGTGGTGCCCAGAACTGCACACAGTATTCCAAATGAGGTCTCACCATTGATTTATATAGGGGCATTATTATATTGGCTGATCTGTTTTCAATACCCTTCCTAATAATCCCCAGCATAGCATTGGCCTTCTTTATTGCAGTCACACACTGTCTCGACATTTTCAGTGAGTTATCCACTACAACTCCAAGATCTCTCTCTTGCTCAGTCTCTGCCAGTTCAGACCCCATCAATGTGTATTTATATTTAGGATTTTTGGCTCCAATGTGCATCACCTTGCACTTGGCCACATTGAACCCCATTTGCCATGTTGACGCCCACTCGCCCATCCTTGACAGATCCCCTTGGAGTGCCTCACAATCCTCACTGGTTTTCACCACCCTGAACAACTTTGTATCATCCGCAAATTTAGCCACTTCACTGCTTACTCCCATCTCCAAATCATTAATGAACAAGTTAAAAAGCAGTGGACCAAGTACTGATCCCTGCGGTACCCCACTGCTTACCACCCTCCACTGAGAAAATTGCCCACCTACACTCACTCTCTGTTTTCTATGAACTAGCCAGTTTTTGATCCATAAAAGGACTTCTCCTTCTATCCCATAATTTTTGAGCTTACTTAGGAGCCTTTGATGAGGAACTTTATCAAAAGCTTTCTGGAAGTCAAGGTAAATAATATCTATTGGATCCCCCTTGTCCACATGTTTGTTCACCCCCTCAAAGAACACTAACAGGTTAGTGAGACAAGATCTTCCCTTACGGAAACCGTGCTGAGTCTGCCTCAATAGGTTTTGTTCATCTATGTGCCTACTAATTCTTTCCTTAATAATGGTTTCCACCAATTTACCCGGTATCGACGTCAGACTGACTGGCCTGTAATTTCCCGGATCTCCTCTGGAACCCTTTTTAAAGATGGGAGTGACATTAGCTACCTTCCAATCCTCAGGAATGGAGGCAGATTTTAAGGAAAGATTACATATCTTTGTCAGGAGATCTACAAGTTCACATTTGAGTTCTTTCAGAACTCTCGGATGTATGCCATCTGGGCCTGGTGATTTTTCAGTTTTTAAGTTGTCTATCAGTTTTAGGACCTCCTTTGAGGATTTCTCATATTGGACCTGCCTTTAACAGACTGAGCTTCGAAGCTGAATGAGCCAGCTGCTTTGTAAAGTTCCATAATTCTTTGGCTGTTAGCAGCAACTAGTGTACTGTTTGAGACTACTGTAATGTTTGTATATCATTAAGTTTCACAAGTCCATCCCTGAAAACATACTTATTGGTTAGAGGGAAAAGGGGAGGGGAGCTAGGGAGTGGTCAGTATTGAGAACTAGTAACTTAGACTGGGGACTGGCACCTGGATGAAGAGGAAATCAGTCATCGGGCTAGGGCCATTGTCTCTTGATGGTCCTTGCTGGGACGCTGATGGCTGAGTGATTACTTGTCAAGCAACCGTAGGTAGAGCCTCTTGGTTACATGCAGATTTCCAGATAGCTGGAGGAGGGGGAAGGGGGTTGCCTGTGTATATCAGATGTCGCTCCTAATGGCGGTTGGGGCTCTTTGTCCTCGTGTCTTGGCATGGCATGGCTTTATGCAGGCTATGGAACTGGTCCATCTCACCACAGCTAAGAGGGCAGGTAATCTTGAAGAACCACTGGAACAGCAACTCAAAAGGAAGGTTTTCTTCTCTCAGGTGTGCAGTCTCACCAGGCATCATATTGGGTCACCATGCAGTACAGTCCCTCATGCATACATTTGCACAGTCCATTTCATAAAACTTATAGTTCATAAGAGCACATTAAGTGCCTTGCAGGGCAACAATGGACTGAAGCATCAGAGCTCTTGCCTCTCAGCTAATGCCAAATGACAATTCCGTGGAGATTCCATGAATCATCATTTCTATAGAGAGTTGTCCAGTGCCCTATGCAAGTCTTGGGACACGATGACTCCACATATTTAAGATAAACCTTAAACCACATGGAGCTGTTAGATGCTCTGCTGAAGCATCATCCATGCTAACTACACTTGTTGCCCCCCCCATGGGATTCTGGAGCCTTAGTGTGTTGCACACTGTATTTTAGGCTAGCTCTTAGATACTAATTGGCGTCTGCCCTGATTCTGCTCTGAGGTCCCCAAATGTCTTGTTCACCTCCTCCTCTTGTTCCTGTGTTCTTTTGCGAGTTATCTGGCTTTTTCTTACCATCCTGTTACAGGAGCCATGCCAGAATGATGTAGTGGTTAGAGTGTTGGATTAAGATCTCAGAGACCCAGGCTTAAATCCCCAGTCTGCCATGGAAGCTTGCTGGGTGACCTTGGACCTAACATATCTCACAAGGTTTTTGTGAGGATGAAGTAGAGAAGAGGCGGAAGATAGGGAACTTTGTGTTCTCACTGGGAAGAAAGGCAGAGTATAAATGAAGTAAGTAAACATCAAAGGCATTGAAAGAATGGCCTTGGTTGGAGGCAAAGGTCCATCCCACATACCAGTTCAACAGAATGAGCCCTCGCATTGTACTGCACCAGTTATCTCCCCAAGGGCATCTAGTGTTATGGCCAGCCCTGGTCACATACACTTCATACATATTCTGCTTTATAACATTTCATGCATGTTTTACATTCTTATCCTACCTCATCCTCAAATATTCCCCCCCCCCCAAATAGATACAATTGTAAAATAAAATTTTAAAATACCCGGCATGATCTGAGTTTATTTAGCAGTATAAATAGTTTAATTTCGGTGGCCAGCTGCTGAATCATGTGTCTGTCGAAGGAAGTTGTAGATAATAGAGATGTGCTTTCAAAATGTGATTAATCAAAATCTGATCTGAACATGCCTTATTTGTTAACCCTTTCTACTGAAAGTTGAAGGTCATTTGATGAAATGACCTTAAACTGTCAGTAAGGAATCAAATAGCCTTATTCTGCCTTTAATTTTGGCAGTGATACAACATCTGTAGCTGCACTCTACATCCATTTCCATATGCTGTCTTTTAACTTCCAATTTTCCTGTGGCAGCAAGAAATATGGGAAGAGAAGCTGGGGAGAGATTGAATCAGCAGGTATGTCTGACAAGGCCCTTGTCCAATCAGAACACTTAGCCCATATTTGTACCTTTGGGACTATCCCAGGGGTGTAGCTATGCACAATAAGCATTTTCTCCGAGCTCTAAACCAATCCTTGCTTGGAAAAGCTTTCTCAGTGGGGCATATTTGTCTGAGCTACTATGTTATTTATTGAAAGGTTTCTGTCCTACCTCCCACTTCCCTCCAAAGGGGGACCAAGGTAACCCACATAAGAATATATCATAAGACACACAGAAATAAACTATATAAACAAATAATTAAAAAAAACTTTGACAACAATAACTTCAAAAAATCGAAATAACACTGTGCCAGTTGTAACTATAATCATCCCTGGTTAGCCAAAAGCCCTTTGGAGTAAAATCACTTTACAGGGTTTCCTAAAAACTGGAAAAGAAGGAGTGACTGTTCCGAAAGGTGGGGAGTATAACTGGAAAAGTCTACACCTGATGCCTGAACAGATCCAACAGTTCTGGGGAGTGGAACAGTAATTAAAAGCTATTGTGAGGAATTTGCAGTGCAATCCTAAACATACCCTTCTGAGCTTACTGACTTAAACAGAAGACAGGACTTAGAAGACAGGTGGTAACTCTGTTAAGGATTGCACTGGTAAGCAGTTATTTTTTTATGGGGAGCCCCACAGAGAATATGCTACGGTAGTCATGTCCTTCTGGGGCTTCATATATGCTGGACAGACATGGGCAAAACTGGGTGGGTGGGGGGCAATGGCCTATAC
>NW_015174282.1:668903-710326 GCF_001447785.1 Gekko japonicus | reverse complement strand
TGTTGTCCTTTCTATTAAATAGTACCAAGCATAGAAAGAGACAGAGATGCTAGAGTAACTGATAATCATAAAAGATCTGATCATCTTTCAAAGTGAGAGGGAATTCTTAGGGTCTGAGATCTTTGGCATGCTCTTAAATTGTAGAGGAACTTAAATCAATTTAGAGCTTGCAGACAAACAAGATTAAGCTGAAAGTGTTGAATTAGGTTTTAGACAAAGATTAATGTTGCTTTAAAAGCTGCAGGACTTTAATGAGTGCAGGGATTATTAATGTTGTTTTTATTGTCCTCCTCCTCCTCATCGTCCATCATCATCAATATATCTTTCAGATACTACCCAATGAAACATTTGCTTGAATCACCCAAATGTGTTTGTTGGAATGAGTGAGTGCACTAAAGAAGATGGTTCTACTGGGGGGCGCATATGCTTCAGTGAGGAGCAGGAGAGAACTCTTCTCGTCTGAGTCTCCTGAGCAGGGACATAAAAGCACCACATTAGCAAGGAGGGTGGTGGGCAGCTGTATCCTTCATGGTGCAGAAATTTGCACAAGTTCAGGTAAGCACCCTATTTCATTCTAAGATGCCCTTAAACAACTAACCAGTTATGAAACTAGAAAGCCAGCAGGGGAGCAGGGGCTATCCAGTGTTTTGCAGAGAGTGCCACATATATGATTAATTACCCACTGGGTGGCAATCATGGGTGTGTGCTTTCTCCATGGAGCTCTTGGCTCTTAGGGAGTAGGTTCATTCCCTTGAAGCTAGGGTTGTCGACCTGGAGAAGCTGAGGCAGAAAGAGAGGTTTGGGTAAGAGACCTTCAGGTACTTACCAGAACAGTCCCACTCTTGTGCTGACAGCACTTCTGCTGTTTTGGAGAGTGAGAATCTTAAGGTCGGAGGGCGTCAGTCTGAGGAAGAGGGGGGATGTGATCCCTTAAGAAGGGATCCCTTCATTTGGTGACAGACCAATATCTTCCTGTATCAAGGATACCCCTCCAAGAGGAATGTTACAAATTGGGTGATGTGGCAAATGAAGTTCAGTGTTGGTAAGTGATGTAGATTGGGGGAAAAAATATTCCAACTTCAAGTATAAGCTAATGGGGTCTAAAGTTGCTGAGACTGAGAGGGAAAAAAGACCTTGGGGTCATAGTAGATAGCTCAGTTAAAGTGTCAACCAAGTGTTCTGCAGCAGTGAAAAAGGCAAACTCTATGTTAGGGATTATTAGGAAAGGGATTGAACATAAAATGGCCAATATAGATCTATGGTGCAGCCTCATTGGAATACTGTGTACTGTTCTGGTCACCACATCTCGAAAAGGACATTGCAGAGCTGGAAAAAGTACAGAAAAGGGCAACCAAGATGATTAGGGGGTTGGGGCACCTTCCTGATAAGGAAAGGCTGAAGAATCTGGAACTTTTCAGTTTAGAGACAATTAAGGGGAGACACAATAGAGGTTTATAAAATTATGCATGAGGTGAAGAGAAATCTTCCTCCCTCTCCTGAAATACTAGAAGTCGAGGACATCCAATGAAGCTGGTGGGCAGTAGATTCAGGACAGGCAGAAGGAAATACTTCTTTACATTATTAAATGTAAAGATTAAAGATTAAAATGTGGAATTTCCTGCCAGAGGATGTAGTGATGGCCACAGGAAGTGACAGCTTTAAAACGAGATTAGATAGATTCATGGAGGATTCATGGAGGATATGTCTATCAACGGTGACCAGCCATGGTGACTGAGGGGAACCTCCATATTCAGAGGCACTAAACCTCTGAATTCCAGAACCAGGAGCCAACATCAGGGGAAGGCCTTGGCCTCTATGCCCTGTTCTTGGTCATCCAGAAGAATTGGTTGTCCATTGTGTGAGACAGGATGCTGGACTAAATGGACTTATCCAGCAGGGCTGTTCTTATGTTCTTACTCACATGAATAAAGAGACAGGCAATATTGGTGGGAAGGGGCAGAAAGCAGGTAAAACTACCCACATCTGCGTCTTATACTAGTAGAATCTCTTGCATAAATGTAACCACTGTGCACGACAGAGGAGTATGGTCATTTTTCTGAAATTTCTACAGTGGTAAATGAATTAACACAAACAATTTTTATTGAAAATGTTTTCCATTAAGAGAGGTGGTGAACTGAGGAGGATCTTGGATGTTGGATGGAGAACAAACTATGAAGTTCAGTTTATGAAGAACCTCTGAGATCCTGATAATATACTGCCATCATATCCTGATACATCCCTGTATGTCAACATTTCTCCGCCAACTCTACCATCCCCAGTTATTTGAAGGTCTCCTGTTCTTTCAAATGACTTCACATTTTCTCTGTTGCTGTCCTTTATGGCTTGTATTGCCATCCATAGCACCTGCATGATGCCTTCTTTCTTGTCCTTCAAATTCCTTCTCAAAATGCACATTTTCACGGAAGTGTTTGGCACAACTGTTTCTCTACCAAAACTAAACTCAATCATGTATAGGTGGAATCTACAAACTATTTTCCACCCATGGCCACTATCTGTGGATACCTAAATCCATGGATTGGGATCACATGGAGGCTAAAGAGATCTTTCTGCACACTTGAGGAACACCCCAAGTATATGGGGGTTTCAAATCCTCCTGAAAGTAAAAGAGCATTCTCTGTGCAAATGCAAAGAATGCATTTACCTCCAGCAGTTGGAGGAGGATGGGATCCATGCTGGGTTCAGCTGTGGCCACTCAGCCTGGCAACCCTGTGGGGTATGCAGCTGGCAGTGGCGAAGCCCATGGGTCATAATGTTCCCAGAGCAAAAGTGACTGGGAGAAAGTCTCTGTGGCTTGCCTGGAGCATCTCTGGGGAAGCCAGCACAATTCCCCCCCCCCGCTCTCCAGTGAGCCACAGAGAGTTGCAGGGGGGGCGGGTCACAGAGAGCAGCAGGAGGGAAGGGTATCTGCTGGCTCATTCAGAGATGCTCCAGAGAAGTCGCAGAAAGCTGCTGGGCAACCCGGGGCTCCACACTGGGTTTGGTGGTGGTGGTGGTGAGATGGGATTCTCCCCCTGTGAGTCTCATGGGCCCCCACTTGTAAATACATATTCTTCTCTTTTTTAATACCTTAACTTCCCTGTATTGTTTCACTTGTATGAAATTTCAGATTATAAGCACATTGCAGTCACTGCATAAATAATAATCAATTAATCAAAGTGTTTCTTCAAAAGCTGAAATTGCAAGGGAAAAGACTACATTTACTGCTTCTTTATTGTAATAAAGAGGCCTCTGATGGTTCTGCTGGATCAGAGGCCTACGCACAGAAAGAAACTGCAATCTAGTGACTCTGGCTGAAAGCATGTATGAGCATATGTGATGCTCTTTGGTCACTAAAATAAACAATGGAGGTAGAAATGGAGTAGAGAAGAAAGCAGAAGGCTTTGCATACCAAAGGTAGAGCTGTCTACTTTTCAGCCATCTGTTGTAGTGTTCCTAAAAGACCAGCTTGCTGAGGGGACATTAGCAGGTGACAGTAGGGGGATATAAATGACAATTTACCAGGTGGTAAATTACTATGGAGGAGCTGCGGTGGCTCAAGTGGTTAAGACGCTGAACTGCAGGCTGTGGAAGGTCAGTAGTTCAGCAGTTCGAGACCCGGGTGCCGCATGATGGAGTGAGCTCCCATCTCTAGTTCCAGCTCCTGCCAACCTAGCAGTTCGAAAGCAAGAAATTGCAAGTAGATAAATAGGTACCACTTCGGTGGGAAGGTAACAGCGTTCCGTGCGCCTTGGTGTTTAGTCATGCCGGCCACATGACCACGGAAACGTCTTCGGACAGCGCTGGCTCTTCGGCTTTGAAACTGAGATGAGCACCGCAACCCTAGAGTCGGATTCGACTGGCTTTCGAGCAAGGGAACCTTTACCTTTACCTTTACATTACTATGGTGTTCATATAATTACTTTATTGTCCTGCCAAGTGATTAGGAGAATTTTACCACTGTCCTGCAGCTCTGGATTTCTAATCAGGTCCAGAAATGTGTGAAGATTTCGTTCACCACATGGGAGAATAGTGCAGACAACTGGCTTACCACGCATTGTTTGCAACCTTGGCCAATGGCTGTTAATTCAAAGCAGTGATGACTTTATCAGGTAATTTCTAGATGCCAGACTTCTCTTAAAGCCACAGGATATGGCCAGTTTATTCCGCCCCCTATCATTTGGAAACTGTACCTAAAGACTCTGGGAGAACAGTAATGCCTGTAAGTGCTGCAAGTCTCTTTCCTCCTCTCAGGGACGCTAACGTTGCTTCCATTAGCCAGTTTGGTGTAGTGGTTAAGTGTGCGGACTCTAATCTGGGAGAACCGGGTTTGATTCCCCACTCCTCCACTTGCACCTGCTGGATGACCTTGGGCAAGCCATAGTTCAGGCACAGCTGTTCTTGAAAAAGAGCAGTTTCTGTCAGAGCACTCTCAGCCCCACCTATCTCACAGGATGTCTGTTGTGGTGAAGGGAGGGGAAAGGAGTTTGTAAGCTGCTCTGATACTCCCTTGAGTAGTGAAGGGAGGGGTATAAATCCAATCTCCTCCTCCTCCTCCTTCATTACAATGATAAAGGTCCTGTGCAGCAGTCTGAAGAATGCTGTGCTCTGTTTCTTCTGCCGCCCAGGAAATCTGAAGCCTTACAATTTGCTTCCAGTTCCGCAAGAAGAAATGTGTCTGTTCCCTTTGGAACCATTTCCCCAGTTTGCCTTTAGAAGGGAAGCTGGCTATCATCATCATAGTTTATTATAACAGTCATAGACCAGATAAGAAAGTTTTACGCATAGCTAAGGATAAAATACAAATCTGCCATAAATATACTACTAAAATGTACAAAGCTGGCTAACTGCATGTGAACACAAGAATGAAATACACATCGGGTCTGTTATTAAGACTGGTCAAATTGATAGGGAACACGGCAAGCTTTCATTGCTCACCTGAACTCTACATTAGGCTGGACAGTACGCAATTTAAAAACAGAAGGGAGGAAAGCAGACTCTTCAGGTCGTATTGTCAAGGTCGGTTGTTGCATGCATCCTCTGAGGAATGCAAGCAGGCAATTAACTTAACTTTCTTGCTGGGGTAGTGTCATCTTACATCATGTTCTCTGGGAAGCTGATTTCAGTCTGTGGTGTCCAATTTTTGTTCTTTAATTCAAATGCGGAAACACCCCAGGTCCACACCAGGTCTGAAATGCCAAATGAGAAACAGAGTTTCCTTTCAGGATAAGCGCAATAGGAAGCACCTTATAGTTTCTGTATCAACAGTGTTTGATATAAATTTAAGGTGTTGCACAAGGTAATAGACCTACAGTTGCCAACTCCAGGTTTGGAAATACCTGGAGATATTGAGAGTAGAGCCTGGTTAAGTGAGGTTTGAGGAGGGGAGGAAACCTTGGTAGGGTATAATACAACGCAGTCAACCTTCTAAGGCAGCCATTTTCTCCAGGAGAAACAGAATGAACATTTTAAAAAAAAAATAAGCAATTTATTTAAGTTGGACATCAGTTGTAATTATGGAAGATCTTCAGCACCAACCTGGAGGTTGGTAACCCTAAATAGACCAGATGAGAGCAAACCAATTGTGTTTTCCCTGCTTCCTCTGCAGAGATAAGTGACACCTCTAGGTTTAGATGGCTACTAACAACTTTTCTCTAGATTTACAGGACTTGGTATTTAGGGAACGGAGACTCCGTTAATCATGGCTGTGCCTGCTCTGCCAGAACTGAACCAAGAAGAGGAAAACATCTTGAAAATTACAGCAATTTAGAGACTGGTATTTGGTTCAAATCCAGAGGGATAACGTAAGTCCAGTGACATTTCTCAAAAGTTACAGCATGTCCTTCCAAAAACATGGGGGGGGGAGCAGGGAGGGAAATGCTGCTCTCAACCCTTGGCAGAATCATTTGCCTTTTACCTTCTTGATTTTCATATTTAAGCTTGTGAAGCACAGGGCCAAAACAATCAGCAACAGATGTCCTTTTCAATCTGCATGGTCTATGAGTTCAGTTAGCATGCAAATTATCATTCTTCAACTTATAACTCAAGTAAACTACTGGGGGGGGGAGCGCTTTCTTTGTACGTATTTGTGTCCATGAAGACAGACACACACAAACCTCAGATAAAGAGTGCGATTTAAGTGTCTGGATCCAATCATATGTTTAATTACTACAATCCCTTTCCTTTTCTCAACTCGAATGACTGGTAGCTATTATGACAATAATATTGAGAATGTACATGAAGAATAATGGCACTAAGAAGGTTGATAGGTGGTCTGTGTTTGATCAGCATGATCAAAGCCCTACATCAGCCATGAGCTTCCTACAGTGCAACTGGCTTTCCATGCATAAAATGCAATTTATGCAACAACATTTAGATTAAAACAAAAACAAGAACTGTATATAGATTGTGGAGCTGTGGGGAGGGTTTGTCCTTTTTCACTCTTACAGTGTAACCCTAAAATTTACACCCTTCTGAACCCATTAACTGCAGAGGACTTAGAAGGGCGTAACTCTGTTTAGGATTACACTCTTGCTTCTAAACACAACAGTTTTCCTCATTTATCCCACCTATGTCAGTTCTCAAGACTACAGTGCAATGTAGCATGGGACTAAGCAGATGAATATGTGGGTTTATGCGGATAGGAAGAGGCTGGATTCTCAGCCGGGTCACCAAAGCTGTGAAATAAATTCTGAGAACACTAGGAAATGGCCAGGATTATAGCTGCACAATTAGACTGATTCCTCCTTTGTCAGAAGGTTGAGAAATTCTGCATATCTTCAGAAGCGAAGAGGGCCCGACTCAATGCGGCCCAAATTTTGCGGGGCCGGGAGGGGGAGGAGGAGCTAGCCAGATGCTGGATGGGGGCGGGTGTCTGAGCAGTGGGAAAGTCAAGACTTCTCCCCTCCCCATGGGACCAATAGCAGGCACTGAGGTGGCCTGTGGAGGGCGGTTGTGGGGGGAATAGGCCAGCCGCTTGCATCCCGCCTTCCATCCTTTGTCTGGCCAGGGAACAGCTTGCCCACCCATCCCACCCTATGAGTATGCTGTCGGAAGGGAATAATGTATTGCAGGGTTTCAAGGTAGGGGAAGGGGGGCCATTGATATTGTATCCTGTGATGTTGTACCAAAGTGCTATGTATTTTATGCCCTATTTTCCATCACAACTTTTGGTGGTAACAGCATGGGGCCGGATCCGTTTACAGAAATCGGCCTACGTGCCATTTTCCTGGATATGGGGGCCCCTCTCAAGGGGCCTTGGTGTAAGGGCTGATGGGAGCAAGCCTGCTCATGGACTACCAGTGATTGCACTCATGACCAGATGGGCAGGGGAGACCACTAAGGGGCAGTTGTCTGTGTGAGCTCCAGCAACCTGCCATCCTGCAGTTCAACACCCATGCCAGCTGGCTGGGTGACAGATATATCAGCTGGCATGGGGCCATCTGATGCACAGGATCCGGTGGACCCATGCTGTGCTGATGCTTCTTACAGCTGTAGTCAATAAAGTTGTGGCCAATTTACTCCACGTATTTTCCGAACCTGTTGTGTGTGGTTCTTCCATAGTGGATTGTATCCAGCCAATGGAACCTCCCCCTCCCATTAAAGAGCTGGAGCCCGCAAATGAGTTTTCTTAATAAAACAAAATTGTTTAGTGGGATAAACTGATGATTGCCCTTTTTGAACTGTGGTCTAAGATACATTCTTTACAATTGAATTAGGGGGTGGATCAGGAAATGGCAAGGAGGCAAAGAAATAACCCCTTCATCTGGCATGATGGCCCTGATCAGCATCTTCTTCTTCTTCAGCCCTGCTGACCCATGTAAACGATGGGTGATCCTAATCACAGATCCTCTGGGTAATGTCTACATTGATCTTCACTTTCTGTGAGCAAACAGGTTTTTTTAAAAATTGTGAGGGAACATTTACCTCATGGAGCTCCTCTGCATGTAATCTACAGTGGTATCGCCACAAAGTTCTGCCACATAGTTATACCAGATGTGTAGTTCTATACAAACGTTGTCCATTATCACCCTAAAAGAAAAGGCAAAATGAGAAGCAGGTCTGGGTGGCATCCTTAGAAAGAGATTTATACATTATCCTTTTCAAGCAACATTTCAGCATGTTAAAGATCACAGGCCCTGTACCTGTAATCTTTTTATATTGTAGGAACTGGTTGTTAACACAATAAATCTGCAGAGGCTGAATAAAAGTTCAGCTGAGTTATCATGTAAGCACAGAAGATGAGTTTGCAAAAAAGCACCAATGTTTAGAGTTACTCTTCTAAGATTCATGAAGTTGGCAATAGGATGTATATTTGTTCTAGTTAGCAATAAGAAGTTGAGGAAAGCAGAATTAAGGAACACAGAGTGACATACCAAGAAAGGCAGAATGTGCCAGTGGGTTTGCTGCAATTAGTATATTTTAACATTCCATCCTGATTAAAGCTTAATTGGTTAAAATGCTGATTCCACAGACTCCCCGTCTGCCATGAATACAAATATTTAAAATGCAATATTCTTTAAAAAGATTCTGTATATAACTACCAGACTTAATGTAGAAAAAAAAAAGGTAATGGGATTACAATGTTAAATGTTGCCCTCATTGAAGATGTAGACCTCTAGCATGTTTGGGGTTACCTTTACTAGAAGGTGCACAAGTTTCTTTGACTTTCATGTATTCACATTTTGATCCTGACCTACCTCGAAGACTTGGGGTGGGTTACAATATTTCCAGCATTACACATATAACTAAATGCAGATGCATCAAATTAAAATTCCTAGAATGAACCACCCAAGATTTCCACGCTTTCATTTCCAAGTGCATCATCTCCTTGAAGAAAAAAATTATTGAGGCTTTCAGACAACAGAAGATCAGTTTGGATTCAATAGCAAGAAAACTTAAGTACTCCTCCAAACTTTTCTTAAGAAGATATGGTGATTTTTTGCCAATTCCTTCCCCTTGCTGCAAATATCCATCATGTTTGTTCCTGACATTCCATTGACCCCTCTGAACAACATTTCAGGGATTTAATTGGACTGCAGTACTTAGGGAAAATAAGCAAGAGTCACTGCCCCTTCTTGTGAAAATTTAAGAATACTTATTGGATCAAGGGTATCATTTTTACAGAAATGTGGCACAAACTACAGTTTCTTTAGCTTTTTTCATTGATTGAGTCTCCTTTGACCACCAAAAAGCGCACACAAGGTATTATGAGTCCTAAATGGGCACAAGTTATGTGGGATGGCGGCTGGATTAAGAAGGGGAATTACGTGGGATGAAGCAAAAAAAAATCTGGCTGGATCTAAATTAGAAAGATCCATGAATGAAGGTGTACATTGGGTTTCCTCAAAAGAACTCTCAGGCTGTGGTCACATGAGCAAATTGTTGTGATATACTTGCATTACCTGTGTGGATTTAAAGGGCCCAATCAGATGATGACATCTGCTTTCCATGGCCCAGTTGTCAGCAACCCATCCCCCTCTGCATTAGAACCGAAGTAATCAGGCACCAGGGAAAGTCTGGTAGTAAGGGATGGTAGCACTTCCACTCCATTTTGTCTGACATCTGAACTCTCCTGGCGCAAAAGGAACCTGGAAGGGAAGTGTGAACTGGCACTTTTGTCTTATTCATGGGTTGCAGAGCTAGCTAACAGAAGTGGTTGTTAGGTTATGCACTTGTGTGCATGCGCAATGGTGATTTTTTTAAATAAAAAAACTCCCACCGGCACAGTGTGTCCCATGGCTGACATGCAACACTACTGTGAATGCTTGACCATGGGACAGCTGCATAGGAAATCCACAGCAGGGTGTGCTGTCTGGTTGGTATGCCCCACAACACTTTAAACTGGTGCAATTAGAGGTGCTACCATATAACAACAAGCTGCCAGTGTGACTGCAGCCTCAATTCTCTGCTGACAGCAAGTACAATAACAAGGAAATGTAACATTATTTTATCAGTTTTACCTCTTTGAATGCATGAGAGAAAATATGGACAGAAAATAATCAGTCTGGGCTAGTTTATATTCACCATTTGTTTTCTTTTCGTGAATAATTAGCTGTGAGCTCTTATTTCCTTCCTCATGGAACCATCCCTGAGTCGGTGTACTCCCACTGTCCATATGAACACATTTTTTCCCCAAAACAATTTTATTTATTTTTGTCAAAAATACATAGTTTAAACGATGTAATCATAAACAGGTTTATTCACCTGAAAAGGAAGAACTAACATTGAAAACAGTAACATCCTAAAATTTTTGAATCATCAGGATTACAGAATACGGTAAACAATTATATAGCATTATCTTGTATTTAGCCTCTGTAATGGTTTCCCAATCAAAGTTTTCAAAGGTTATTTTTTTAAAAATAGGATGCCATTTTCCCAGGAGATTATATATTTCACACTCGTTTTGATCACTTGAATTATATATGGATATGGTTTCTAGCTTGAAAAAATCCCATACCTTATGACGCCAGAATTCAATACTTGGGGGATGACTATCTTTCCAGCTTTTGGCTATTGTTACCTTAGCGGCTGTTATTAATATGTTGATCAGTTGTTTTCTAACAGTAGGTGGACCATCTTCCGGCCAGAGATTTAAAAGTAATAACTTCGGGTCGAGAGGTATTTCATAGCTGGTAAGTATATGAATGCGAGTTGTGATTGACCTCCAAAAACCTGCGATGTGCTTACATGACCACCAATTGTGGAAATAATTAGCCCTTTCACCACATAATTTCCAGCATAAGGGAGAAGCTTGTGGGAAGATGTGTGAGAGTTAAGTACCATCTTAATAATACTTTGGTTGATGCTTCTGGTATCTCTATAGCTTTGGAAATGTAAGCTTGGGTTTTCCAAACATATTCCCATTGTTCTTCATTTAATGCATATTGAAGGTCGGCTTGCCACACTGTCTGATAATTCATTGGTTTTGTGGTGAGCCTATCTATCAATAAACTATAAAATTTGGATATTAGGCCTCTTTTCTTATAGTCCTTGTATAAAAGTCTCTCAAAGCAGTGAGGGGGAGTGATATTGAGTGTTTGAAGTCTGTAGATTCCATTAGTTGTATTACTTGCAAATATTCATGCCAATGTATGTTAACATTGTATTTTTCTTCTATTTCAGATTTATTCAGCATGTGCTGTCCTTGAAGTACGTCCACTATCCAAGTGATGTCAGCCCACTTCCAGGTGAGAAATGTGTTTCTGTCTTGTGCTGGGTGGAACCATTGTTGTCCCATAAAAGTACTCAATTTTGAGTGAGGAGTAGTCAATTTTGCTTTGTTTTGATACCATACCTTAAGTGTAGCTTTAGTGTATGGGTTTGATGTAATTTTGCTCTTCAAGAATAGTAGTTTGTCCCACAGCATTTCTCGCAGTTTTGTGTTTTTCGAGGTTGCTTCCTCAATCCAGTTCCAATCGCAGGAGTTAGAGTCATGATATTGTCATACCATCGTGGCTATTGTTGTTGCCTTATAGTATAACTGTAGATCAGGAGCGGCCATGCCTCCTTTCCTTTTTGCTCTGCACAAGGTATTGTGTGGGACTCTGGGTGGTTTGAATTGCCAAATGAATTTGTTGATGTCACTCTGCCACTTCTTCAACTGCTGGTCTGAAAGAAAAACTGGTAGGGTATGGAAACAATAAAGATATTTTGATCTTACAATATTAATCCTGTCTGACCAAGTAAAAAATCAGTGTTCCAATTTGTCAGTTGTGCCATGTTAGTCTTGTGTAAATCAGAGTAGTTAACTTTCACAATATTAGCCAGGTCTAAGGGGATCTTTATACCAAGGTATGAGAAGTAGTTTTGTGACCATTGGTAGGTGTAGTTTCGCTGAATTCTCTTCTTCATGCTTGTCATCACATTAATGGGGTATAGGATCGATTTCTTGTGATTGACTCTTAAACCTGCTACATTGCTGAATGTGTCCAAAGTTTTTTGGAGCGACAATAGAGATGATTCAGGCTTTGTTAGGTATAAAATGATGTCATCTGCGAACAAACTAAGTTTGAATTCATTCTGGTTGATGGTGATGCCATGTATAGCCCAGACTAGGGGCTCCATAGCTAACGAAAATAAAATAGGTGAGAGTGGGCATCCTTGCCGTGTACCTCTACATAAAAGGATGTCATTTGAGGCCGAGCCATTATCAGAAGCTTCGCCTTAGGTTCGGAGTAGATTGCTTATAGTGTATGAAAAATAGGGTCAAATTGCATGTCATTAAGAAGGGTGTCTAGATATTTAATTCCTAAAGAATTGAAAGCTTTTTCAATATTGATTGATAAAAGTTTAGATTTGGCCTTTTTCTGTTGTCTTCCATAATGTATAATATTTAGGGGTTTGTGTATGTTGTCAGAGATGTCTCTAGCTGCTATAAATCCTGTTTGGTCTTTGTGCACATAGTTCTCAATGATTGGCTTCAGCCTTGCCACTATAACAGTGGTAAAAATTTTATATTCTATGTTAAGCAACGAAATAGGACTATAAGATTTGGGGTCAGTAGAATCCTTCCCTGTCTTGGGTATTAAAATTATATTTGCAGCCTTCCAAGTTTTCCCGTTCTAATAACTTCATTACAAGAGTCAGTAAGCAGTTTTCTCAACAGAGGTGCAAATGCTTTGTAGTACTCTGATGTATAGCTGTCAGGGCCCGGTGCCTTGTTGCATTTCGGATTCTTGATGGCATCTAGAACCTCTTGAGGCCTTATAGGTTCTTCAAATTGTTGATAGTGGTCTTCAGAAAGTTTTGGTAGATTGAAAGCCGAGTCCAAAAAAGTTTGGATATCACCGGTGCTAGGCTCAATAGACGAGTACATTGAGGTATAAAATGACTCTAAGACTTTAACAATGTCAGCGGTAGTAGATTTTAACTCGCACTTTGAGTCTTTGATGTTTCCTATAAAATGCTCCTCTTTCCTTTTTTTTAGTTGCCATGATAAAAATCTTAACTATTTCGGACTTTTGATTGTGGACATTTGATGCATGTTGAAATTTGAACGTCTAATTCTTAGTGTATCCAATAGTTCAAGATGTTTTCTTGCATCTCGTAGTCTCTGGTATATTTGTGAGTCACATGTTTCTTTGTGTAGATTCTCAAGTCTTTGTATATTTTTAATTGCCTCTGTTTTAATATTGCTTTTTTTCTTTTTTACAATAAGCCAAGAGAGAGATGCATTGGCCCCTCAAGACTGTCTTAGAAGTTTCCCACAAAGTTGAGCAAGATTCCTCTGTTGTATCGTTTATACGAAAAAAATCTTGAAGATGGGCTTGCAAATTACTCCTTATCTTTAAATCATATAGCAACAATTTATTACATTTCCAGAATGGACTTGAGGCATGGTCTTTCGTCAGTTGAAGAGTGCAGTAGACTGGTGCATGATCAGACCATTTTTGTGGGCCAATTTCAGAAGTAGTGCATTTGTGTAACAGATCCTGTGTAAGTAAAATGTAGTCTAATCTCGTGTAAGTTTTGTGCTGACTAGAAAAATAAGTATAATCTCTTTCTGTGTCATGTTGTTGTCTCCATATATCAAATAAACCTAAGTTCTCAGTCAAAATGTGCATTTGTGTGGGTGCGTTTCCCTTTGCTTTTCTACCTGCTTTATTTTTGTGGTGAGAAGATCTGTCCAACCCTGTCTGCATCAAATAATTGAGGTCACCTCCCAAAATTATCTCTCTGGAATTTTAGCAGTTTAGACAAGCAACTTTTCATAAAATGTAGTTGTTCTCAATATGGGGCATATACAGATGCCACTGTGATGGGGCTTTCATTCAGTGTGCCTCTCAAGATAATCTAGCGACCCATGTGATCAATTTCACTATCTTCTAGCTTAAATCTGGTAGTTTTAGAAAACAAAATGGCTACCCCACATAACTTCGAGAACCCATGTGCTAGGTGTTGCACATTAAACCATTTAGTTGGAAGCGCTGTGTTACCTTTTTTCACATAAGTCTCCTGCAAAAACACTATGTTTATTCTTTGTTTTTGGAGATCCTGTGCCATACATTTGGCCTTGATTTTAGAATTCAGCCCCTTGCAATTTAACGTGACTATTTTCAGTTCAGCCATAACTAAGTATAATTGGAAGTATGACAATTACATCCATAACATCAAGTCTAGTATAACCTGTAAGTGGATTGAACATAGAGTGTCTCAGTAGTGAGAAAGCGTTTGATCCTATTAAACCCCAGGTGGAACAATGTATATACCACTTAACCAGGTATAGCTCTGAGCATAGTGCCCAAGTTTGTACATGAGCATGTGAATTTTGGTGGACCATTTCAACATAGAAAAATTGAAATATTAAAGTAACAACAAACTTTCTTTGACTTCTTGATGAATTGCTGACTTCTCTTGAATAGAGTAAATTTGTAGAGTAAAGAAACCTAATCGGAAGCCAACACCCCCCTCCCTTCCTCCCCCCTCCCCCCTGTAGCCCCAGTGTGCAAGCAAATACTCATCACAGAGCTCTAAGAGCCCTTCCTTAAGAACTACCTGAATAAACAAACATAACCAAAAGACCCATTCCCACCGAGGAGCCATGGAGGTGACCCTAGATCCCCCCCGCCATTCTCTCAAACATATTAAATTATTCTTTATGCAATAACCAGTTAACTCTAAGATCAGTGAACAATTCTATCATTTATTCTATACAACTAATCTATACTATACCAAATCAAAAACCTGAGGAAATTTTTAAGTTCTGCCATTCAAGATGTCTGGAGTATTCCGTGAAATCTTCATAGTCTGGGCTCTATCGTATAGATGGTTGACTGATGATTCCAAGTCATGAGCTCTACTGTCAAAAGTTCATACTCCGTCTCGTCGGGATTTTATTCCACTTGAACAGAGTGTTTTGGCCGTCACGCTTCCTCTTTTTGACTTGATTTCGGTCCAAATCCATACCTCTTCTTGAGGGTTTGGTGGAGCTTTCAAGCTGATGGCTTTCAGAAGGACACTCGACTCAAAACTACCGACACTAGTTTTTCCCTTGGGATCTAAGTTGAAGACCGTCTATGCCCAGTGGAACTTAATGCCGGCTTCTGTGAGGCAAGTGGTAATAGGCTTTAATGACCTTCTAATTTGAAGTGCCTCAGGCGGAACATCCGAGAATGCAAAGATATCGCCCTCTTTGTATTTAAAGCTGTTCTTCGTTTTAGCCTCCTGCAGGACTCTAGTCTTCTGGTGGAGATCCATGAATTCGGCTAAGATGTCTCTGGGTCCTTTGCGTTTGTGTATCACTTGCGGTCCCAACCGATAAACTCTCATCAGCAAAGGAGTGGTGCCGTCTTCAAACTCCAAGACTGTAGTTAGCCATGTAGGTAAGAAGTAAGTTAAGTCTTCTGACCCTTCAGTGTTTTCCGGGAAACCGCAAAATTTTAGGAACCATTCTCTCGTTCTGTGCTCAAGTAGTAGAATTCTTTCTTTAGCTCAGTTCTCATTGTGTTGCAAAGCCTTAATGTCTTTTTGGTTTACAACAGAGGCTTCAAGCACCATGTCTGCAGTTTGTGCCACTTTTTGCATGGAGAGTTGTAGCATTTCCAACTGCTCCGACATTGGTTTGAGTAGGGCATTAATATCAGCGAGCATATCTGCTCTAAAAAGTTTGAGAGTGTCCATCAGGTCTTGTTTGGTTAAAGCGCTCTGTTGATTAATTACCTCAGGTCCAGTCGCCATTTTGTTGTCTGCTTGACGTGGGCCTCTCAGTGGTCCGTCAGGGTTTCCCGGAGTTAAAGGTGCCTTTAAATGCAATATTACAGTTTCTCTGGTTCAGTGTTTGGTTCCGTTCGATTTGCCCATATCAAGAAGGATTTTAGAATTGTGTTTGAATAGGTTTTACGGAGGGGTAAGTTGGGTGGTTCAGGAGCACGATCAAATGGCGTCAGCCATGTTGTCAGCTGACGCCCCCCCATGAACACATTTTTTGACCATCCCTATTTCTCTTCCCCTTCCCCTTTTCTCTAAAAGTCTGTTGGTCCAAGAAATTAAGACTTTTTGTCTTCCAGTCACACATTTCCTGAAATATTTCCAATGCTATTACTGACAACAAACTAATATGCTGGGCAAAGTAGTTAATAGCTTTGATTTCTCACCAATAAAATATCTATATCTATATCTAATGTATTATATAATTAAGGAGTACAGAAACAAAAGGGGGGAAAGGAGTAACAAAAAGTCATAAAGCATTATTCATCAAAAGTTTTTTGATTTTCCATTTACTGGGGACATGATTCTAATATATAGAATAAGTGTAATAGGTATATAGATCAGGAGTAGAATATTATTTCAACTCACATAAATTTCTAAAAATAAAATATCTTCACTATCACAGGGGAAATAATATGATGAAGGAATATAGTAGTAGAAACTGTGGAATACCAATGAACATACCAAGGAGCTGTTGAACTGATAGTCAAAAAACCCCAGGTCCCTGTTCATGACTGGTGAATAGTAAGTGAGTTTTCCTGGCTGCTATTTGAGCATCCCTGCAGTAGCTCAAGTGGTTAAGACGCTGAACTGCAGACTGGAAGAAGAAGAGATTGGCTTTATACCCTGCCCTTCACTACCCAAAGGTGTCTCAGAGCGACTTACAAACTCCTTTCCCTTCCCCTCCCCACATCAGACACCCTGTGAGGTAGGTGGGACTGAGAAAGCTCTGAAAGAAACTGCTCTTTTTTCAAGAACAGCTGTACCAGAACTATGGCTTGCCCAAGGTCATCCAGCAGGTGCAAGTGGGGGAGTGGGGAATCAAACCAGTTTCTCCCAGATGAGAGTCCATGCACTTAAGCACTACACCAAACTGGTCGGTAGTTCAGCAGTTTGAGACTGAGTGCCGTGTGATGGAGTGAGCTCCTGTCTCTGGTCCCAGCTCCTGCCAACCTAGCAGTTCGAAAGCAAAAAATTGCAAGTAGATAAATAGGTACCACTTCAGTGTTCTGTGGGCCTTGGCATCTAGTCATGCCAGCCATATGACCATGGAAATGTCTTCGACTTGGAAATGGTGATGAGCATCGCATCCCTAGAGTCAGATTCGACTGGCTTTCGAGCAACGGAAACCTTTACCTTTACCTACCTAACTAAAATTATCTTTGCTTATTGAGTTTGGCCTTGAGAAAGTATTAACCAGTTGTTTGCAGCAATAGCCAATGCTACTGCAGTAACTACACACATACAACTGTAATAAAATTATCTTGCCTTGTGCATTTTTCAGCAGTGTGCTTTATGGCAGCTTTGTAGCACTTTTGCAGCACTCTTGATCAGTCACCAGATGCTGTTTTCATCTGGAGCTAGGCCCAAAAGTTGAACTGGAATAAGACAACTGTTTTTTGACATGATTGCATCTTCCCTTCATCTTCTGTTTAGTTTTTGTAACTATATCATTCTCAGTTCAATACAGAGATGTCTCACTATCTTTATGCTTCGCTTACAACCCAAATAGCACACAACAAAAACAGAAGATCTACTCTGGAACAGGATTACATTCATTGTCCCCACCCAGACCTCAGTGCATTATTCCATTTAGCCAGGGGTCTTCCGGAGCATGCCAGAGTGGTGCTCCGGGAGCCCAAGAGCTGGCAAAATGGTGGTGGCAGCAAGCCCTGCCCCCAGCTCCCCACGCTACGGCTTGTCGCCGGCATTTCGGGGCCCACGCTGGAGTGCTGCAGCCCATGGAGGCCTGAAAAGGCCTGTCACCTCCTTCCCAGGGCCCACGCCAGAGCGCTGCAGCCCCAGGGAGACCCGAGGAGGACCGTCGCTGCCTTTATGAGGCCTGAGCCGGAGCGCTGCGGCCCCGGGAAGGCTGGAGGAGGCCTGTCGCCACTGCCCTGGGCCAGTGCCAGAGCACTGCGGCCCTGGGGAGGCCTGTCACTGCCTTCCCGGGGCCCGCACCAGAGCGCTGCAGCCTCAAGGCGGCGGGAGGAGGCCCGTCGCCGCCTCCCTGGGGCAGTGCCAGAGTGCTGCGGCCCCAGGGAGGTCAGAGGAGGCCCCCCGCCACCTCCCCAAGCCAGTGCCGGAGCGCTGCGGCCCGGGAGAAGGCCAGAAGATGTTCCCCACCACCTCCCCTGGCCAGCACCAGAGCGCTGCGGCCTGGGGGAGGCCAGAAGAGGCCCCCCGCTGCCTCCCAGGGTAAGTGAGGGATCCACAGGGGGTGGCGGAGGCTTGATTGGGGGAGTGGGGGTGGGAGAGCCTCCCCTCCCCCATCTCTTTGCCTTCTTTCTTTCCCTCCTTTCATTCACCCCTTTCCTTCCTTCCTTCTCTTTCTTTCACTCTTTCCTTCCTTTGTTCCTTCTCTCTACTCTCTCTCTCTCTCCTTCCCTCTTTCCTCCTTCTGCAGCCCAACTCTAGTGAAGGGAAGGGGAGGCTTTTGAAGATGCCTTACCCCCCTTTGCTTCCCCTCCTTGCGTGCCACTTGCGTGCCACTGCCACAGGCTGTGTGCTGGGCAGGAGGGTGGGAGGGCAGGCGGGCCGAAGGTGGGCGTGCACCGTCTCAGCCACCGTGCCCCTCCCTGGACTCCCCCGAAGGCCTGCCTCATTGGGGGCCCCTCTGAAATCAGGCCTGTAGCGGCGGTGGCAGCAATGAGCCGGTAATGAGCACTTCAAGTGCTCCAACCGATGGCCTGCATGGAGGTGGGGGGGGGGGGAAGAGAGAGAGACAGAGCCGGGCAATCGGCTCCCAGCCAATGGCATGGCAGCAGCCTCCCGCCTCCCAGCCAATGGCATGGCAGCAGCCTTGAGCGGCAGCTGGCCAGCCAATGGCTGACAAAGTGCATTTTGTCTTACGCTACGTCTTACTCAATTATATAGAAGGGAGAGATAAGCAAGTATGCTAAATTAGCAAGTATGCTAATGAGCTCCTGCAGCTCTTTTTCTAGAAATGACCCCTGCATTTAGCTATGTCAGCTCTGTGCATGCAATCAGAAGCCCTGTAAGGCTCTGCTTGCTTGAAGAGAGAATATACAGCTTGAATACTGACTGGCTCTGTGCTTACAGAGACCATCAATGTATAGAGCTCAGAAACAGGAGCAGCAGGCCTGATCCTGTTCCAGCTCCCACAGAAAAATGACTTACACAAAGGAATTTAATTGTTATAATTATGCAAATAATGTCTAGATAATTTCCTATCTCCTACGCTTCTCTTTCTCACCTGTAAGTTCTACAAAGGATTGGAGTAAGACTTTTAACAGATCCTCTTATAAAGCTCACAGTACATTTTCAAAGCACTTGGGTTTTAAAGGCTCTTTGATATGGCCCCATTACTTGTAACGTTATTTGGGCAACTATTTCATCTCCCCCCCCCCCAAGTTATGGGACACAGGAACTTTCTGTTAAAGTAATACCTGACAACTAGTGTGTAAAAACAGCTTTCAGTCCCATGAAGACATCTGTTTACAAGATTAAGATGACTGTCTTTTTATTAGAAGAATTTTTTCTTTTTACAAGGTGGCCAGAAGGAGCGTCCACACACATACACACACAATCCCTTTTTGCGAGTTGCATGTTGCAGGGCACATTTCCTGCTGGACTGGCTTCAGAATCTAGTTTGTGATCATTTCCAATGAATAAACCTGACTCCCCAAAGGCAAGAGAAACTGTTCTCTTGAGATCCACATTAAGTGATGCCTCTTGCAATTAAAAGATCAGACAGAAAGCAGTGGGCTTTGTAGCAAGTTAAACCTTCCATCTGTAATCTTGTCCAGGTGTTGCTTTCTGAGGTATGGAAAATGCTTTATCTCAAGACAGGCCAAGCAATCCACACCTGGGATGGAGCAGAACATCTGGAGCCACTTTTGTTTCCTCAATTATGGCCTTCAAATTGTCCCTAAACAAATGGCGGTTTAAACAACCATGGCACTGGAGATTTGTAAATACTAGACTCCCTGCCAAATCTCATTTGATATTAAACACAGTTCTTCTTTTTGAACAAAATGCCATTCTAATATCATATCCCAGCAGTATATTTCAGCTAAGAAAACCTCCAATAATTTATTGAGAACCTTTCAACTAGTGGTAATATATCTTGTGATTTTTTTTTAAGCATGCCTTTCAAGACTTTTGAAAAAAATGTTGCTGGAAAGCATCTTATGTGGCATAAAAGGCTTTTCATCACCAATGACATTGCCTGTGGATTACTAGTCACTGTGCTGATTCACCTCTGAATTCTGCCTGTTGAAGCTGAAGACTGGGTTTGGAAACAGCTGGGAAATGGTTACGGATGCAGGGCAAGTAGCAAGTAGCCATTTGGTTCCACTAAGGCAATTCCTGGATGGAATTTTCAATCAAAACAGTGAAAGAAAGAAAAAAGATCTGGGAGGCAAAGTCTTCTTTGAAGTCTGTGAGGGAACTCCGATTAGTAGAGTTGGGTTACTTGGCACTGGCTACTCTAGAAAACATTTGAAATAAATTCTCTATTGATATGATGACTATTAGGGCAGGTACTCCCAGCAGCTTCTTTTGCCCTATGGTCTGATGCTCTTAGAAGTTCCAGTAGCAGAAGTTTTTGACTGTGCATTTTTCAAAGTAATTTTTGGGGATGGAGGTAGATTTCTGTTTTACACTTTCTTCAAAAAGCTGGAGATGACATATATGCCTTTTTCTTCCTCCATTTTATTTTCACAATAACACTGAAAAGCAGGTTAGACTAGGAAATAGCAGCGGGTACAAGTTATGGTAGGGTAGGGAACTGAACCCTGGTCTCTTTGGTTTTAAGGAGCAAATATACTTAAATATACAATACAGAATCATGTTAACAACATTATCAGTGCTGCTTTTGCTGTGCCCGTTATATAGTTTGTGCATTTGTCTTGCATTCATTCTCCTTCAAAAATATGAACTAAAGGGGACTGTTATAAGGTAAGTATGGGGTGTCCAGCATGTGTCCTAAGGCATGTGAGAAGTTGTAATCCCAGCCAAACTGGCCCTTGTTTTTCCTCAAAGAAGCTGTACTGCTGCTGAATATTCTCTCATTGACTGTTTCTTTCCCTCAACACCATAATCTGAATACACCATAACATTACAGCAGCCAATACATTACAGCAACTGAAAGCCAGTTTGGTGTAGTGGTTAAGTGTGTGGACTCTAATCTGGGAGAACCCGGTTTGATTCCCCACTCCTCCACTTGCACCTGCTGGATGACCTTGGGCAAGCCATAACTCTGGCACAGCTGTTCTTGAAAAAGAGCAGTTTCTGTCAGAGCTCTCTCAGCCCCCCCTACCTCACAGGGTGTCTGTTGTGGGGAGGGGAAGGGAAAGGAGTTTGTAAACCTCTCTGAGACGCCTTTGGGTATTGAAAGACAGGGTATAAATCCAATCTCCTCCTCCTCCTCCTCCTCTTCTTCTTCTATAATCTCTCAACAATCTGTATTTCCAGCAAACTTGAACATCCTGTCTTTACTCCTCTTTGGCCACGTTCACATGGGCAGTTTGATCCATTGCCCTTGATGTTCCCTTATGGATTTAAAGTGCACGATCAGACAGCAACATCTGTCAATTCCCAGTTGTCCAAGTCCCCTTCCCCCACCCCTTGCTGCGTGTTTCTTCGAAACCTGAGAAAGTCCAGTCTTGTTGTTTTGAGCTAGTTCCAAAATGGATTTCCTGCTGTCTGATCGCACTCTTGTGCACCCAAGCCATCAGACAGGTCTGACTGATCTCCTGTTTTCCATCCGCCATTTTTTTAAAAAGTAGTTAGCGATGTGCACACAACTGCTTATTCACACCTCTCTTCCCCCCCCCCACAGGAGCTGCTCAAAAAAAGAAAAGAAAAGAAAACACTTTTTTAAAATCCTAAAAGAAAGATGCCTCTTTTTTCATCCAGCATTCTCAGCAAGCACTTGTGTGATTGCTCCGAAGGCAAACTTGTAAAAAAAAAATGGCTGACAGCCCCACGAACTACATATCCCAGTAGGCTCACCTGTGCTTGTGGGTATGCTTCAAGGACCAACTTTTTGAAAAAATGGCTGGGGCTGACTCCATGCCTGCTGCTGTCTGATCACTCCAGGGCCAGTAGAAGCGCTTTGAAGCACACTAAAAGGGGAGAGTCTGATCACGATTCTCTGGCAGAAAATAATCTGACTCAATTAGAGCTGGGGCAACAGTGGATTGAATTGCCCGTCTGAATGCAGCCTGTGTGTGTGTATCTATATCTAGGTAGATCGATAGTGCTGAATGTCTGGCACTGTTTCTTACACCCTCCTTTTGCTTCTTCTTTCCTCCAAACATTACTGTACTTTTCTTGTCTTAATAAACAATAAGGTTTACACAGAGGCTTGCTTCTTTTATCATTCCGAACAGTACATTGTGCAAACAGCAACTTTGCCAAGAATAATACAGAAGGAAACAATAATAGAGAAGGAAACTAATAGAGAATAAGGCATTCTGGAACTCTGGTATTTATTTCCTAAGTCTGATGGCAGTTCTGTTTTTATGGTGAGTGCTGGTGCCTCTGTACATCTATGAGACATTAGGTCAATACTCTGGGCTAAGGTGCAGGTGGGAGAGAAGGGGAGGGCCAAGCAGGAAGCAATAATTAGTAGCATGGGAAGTATAACGAGCTCTGAAAAGAAGAGCTTGGCACTGAATCTTTGTTTCTCTCAGACAGGCATTATGAACTGGTGACCCACAGACAGTGTATAGCCTGCAATACAATACTGTCTGGCCTCAAGAATCCTTTTAATAATGGAGTATTCACAATGGATGCTCTCTTGGCTCTGTGAATTTCTGTCTTTGCCTATGCACAGGCAATGATGTCACAGTCATGGTAAGGTGGCAAGTGAGTTGGGATGCTCCCAATGACAGCCATGTCCCGAGCACTGTGTAGAACAGGTACTCAGCCTTCTACATTAGAAAGAAGAAAGGGGAGGAAGTCTCCTTCTTGCATCTGGGGCAGTTAAAATAATTCAGGAGAGGGACTTGGTCATGTTTTGTGATGATGTTACAAGCACTATCTAATTGGCCCCCGTGATGCTAACATGAATAGATTATCCAGATGCTGGGAAGAGAATAATTGTTTACCAGCAATTTGGCTGGAGGACTGAAATCAAATTGTGCTTTAGCTATCTATACACGGAATGAAGTTGGGCCAACAATGTATTGCAGTTTCAGTCATGGTTCTACAGAACCCTCATTGCAATTACAGCCTCTGTAGAAACCCTTTGAAAAATGTGTCTCTAATTCTGGAAAATATTTGTAACTGAAATAGATCCACTAGAGATGGCCAGTGTGGTGTAGTGTTTATAGTGTTGGACTATTTGGCCACTTAGTGGGACCTTGGGCTCGTTTCATGCTCTTAACCTAACCCATTTATTAGGGCTGTTCTGAGGATAAAATGGAGGGTGAGAGAACCACGTAACCCCTAATCTCCTTGGAAACATGGCTGCCAACTCCAGGTTTAGAAAGTCCTGGAGATTTGGGGATGGAGCCTGGGGATGGCAGGGGTTTGGAGACCTTAACAGAGTACAGTTGCAAGAGAGTCCATCCTCCAAAACAGCCACTTTCTCCATGGGAACTGATCTCTGTCATCTGGTAGTCAGCTGTAATTCTGGGAGAGCTCCAGGCCCTACCTGGAGGTTGGCAATCCTACTTGGAGGAAAGGTAGGATCAAATGTGACACACTGAGATAGGCAGTAAATGTAGAAAGGAAATACAGAAAGGAAATACAGATTTCTCATCTACATGTTGTGTTGCTTAATTCACGAGCTCTCTGACAACATGTGGGGAAAAGAAGAGTCTGCTGTAGTGCTCTGGACATCCCATCAAGCTGTTGTGGGAAATAAGTTAAACAGTGATGGGAAATCACTGCTATAAAGAGATTGTTTTTAAATGCCTAACATTTTTCTGCCGATCAACCCAAATGCGATCAAACCACCAAGAAAAAAAAATCAGTAGCGCTCTAAATTTAACTTGTATCTTCCAATTTTAGCTGTTTATTAAGATGACAGCTCTCCCTAAACTGGAATTCTCCTGTATGCAGTCTTACTTGTATCTGTCCAGCCATAACATGGCATTATCTATATATCTAATACCAAAGTCGCCCCCTGCGTGTGGATACTTATTTCCGCACATCGGGGGCACCTGGGGGGGAGGGAGATGTTTGTGCACACTTGGGGCAGTCCCCAGGTGTGCACAAAAATCTGAAACCTGTAAAAATATATCGGGGGAATACTTAAATCCCCCAAAAGTGACAGAGCATCCCCTGCGCATGCGCAAGGAACGCTCTGCACCCGGCCTCGCCGCCACCGCTTAGGAGCCGGGCGGGGGGAGCAGCGAGGCCCGGGCAGCTGAATTTGCTTTAATGGATTATTGTGGCTTAACCAGTTTGTCAATTGCTTGTTAATTTGCAGGCTTCTAACTCACCAGTTCCAAAAGGGAATTGCTGACTAACATCAGCAGGACTATGTTTGAATAAGTCACAGATCAATCGCAACTGTTATTTATTCAAGATGCAGTAGGGGAGGAAAACCAACTAAAAAAACAAAGCTGTACCTCCTGGGTTATTTTCTTTTTTAAAACTTATGGTTTCATTTTCTGAACAAGGTTTTAGATAGAAAACATTTGCACAGTGGCCTATTACAAGCTTCTCCCCACACACATTAAAAGCACACATTGAAGGGCAGAGTGCACCTTCAAGGGTTGAATTTTTATGATGTGTTAACTCAGCATTTGCCAAATGTGACTTACTATTACACTGTGTCTCTAATACACAGAGGTCCAGGCACTTGACTATTGCTGATGTTTATCACAGCCATGTACGGGGTATTTCTGTCCCCAGCCCAAATTAAATAAAAACAGGAGACATTTTCCCTTCTCTTTTCTGGCCTTGCAGAGATTTCAAACACATGTTTCCCGATTCTTGGTGGTGGAAAGTGCTGTGACATTGCAGCCAACTTATGGTGACCCCATAGGGTTTTCAAGGCAAGAGACATTCAGAGGTGGTTTGTCATTGCCTGTCTCTGCAACTCAACCTGGAACTTCCTTGGTGATGTCCCATCCAAATACTAACCAGGGCTGACCCTGCCTAGTTTCCGAGCTATGGCAACCTTGGGCTAGCCAGGGCCAGCCAGGTCTAGTCTTACTTGTACTTATTATTGCTTTTGTTCAAATGATTTTTGGAAAATTCTAAAACTTGCATTTTTCAAGCTAGAGTTCAAAGTAAAAAATATCAGCCAATAGAATCCACTTGGTATGAAGTATTTGACATTCACACTGAAAGCTGCTTAATGGACAAACACAGGACTTTATGACAGCCATGAGCTTGTCTCAGTACAGTTTAGTCCCCACACAGAGGCTCACTTATACTCTTGGTTTGGTTTTCTGAACTGAAGCAGAATTGAATGGTTCAGTGAGAGATGTTTCTTGGCTTCTCTGTCATGGGCCTATTATGCACGGGTGCTTTCCATTGCTTTCACTGTGCAAGGCCGTCAGGTTTTATTTGTAGTTCTGCATTGATTTTCCTCCCTTCAGTGCTCAGTTTGCTTTCTGGTCACTGTTTCCCTTCGTTTTCTGAGAGTGCTTTTGCGCTGATTTTCCCTTGTTTCACTTCCAAGTGGGAGGTAATTCAAAAGCAAACAGATTCCCTTAGATTCCCCCCCCCCACACCCTTTTGCCATCCCTCAAAGGCTACTCCCCGCCCACATTGAGGTTATTTTGACCACTCTGCACCTTCTACCATCCTCCCCCCTTCATTAGTGTACAAACTTCATTTCCCCCTAATTTTAATTTTTTTTTTACAAGTGGAATGTGTCTAGTGATATGAGACTATTGCTAGCCTCAGATTACTGAATTTAAAAAAATTAAAACAACCGGGGGAAGTTTAAAAGAAGCTGCACAAGGCTTAGTTCCCTGCTGGTATTGACTTGCAACCTCCAAAGAAGGAGGTTTTCCTGAGGAAGCCTGTTCCACTGAGGAACCACTCTGTCAGGAAGTTTTTCCCAATGTTTAGCCAAAAACAGTTTTGATTTGATTTCAACCTGTTGGTTCTGATATGACCTTCTGGGGCAACAGAAAACAACTCTGCACCATCCTCTGTATGACAGCCCTTCAAGCACTTGAAGACAGTTATCACACCACCTCTTAGTCATCTCCTCTCCAGGCTAAACATATCCAGCTCCTTCAACCTTTCCTCATAGGACTTGGTCTCCATTGGCCTTCATTGGCCTCCTCTGGACACATTCCAGCTTGATGATATCCTTCTTAAATTGTGGTGCCCAAAACTGAACACAATACCCTAGGTCTAAGCAGAGCAGAGTAAAGTGATACCATCATTTGCATGATCTGGACACTAAACTTTTGTTGATACAGCCCAAAATTGCATTTGCCTTTTTAGCTACCACATCACACTGCTGACTCATGTTCATAAGAACATAAGAGACGCCAATGTTGGATCAGGCCAAAGGCCCATCCAGTCCAACACTCTGTCACACAGTGGCCCAAAATACCAGGTGCCATCAGGAGGTCCACCAGTGGGGCCAGGACATTAGAAGCCCTCCCACTGTTGCCCCCCCAAGCACCAAGAAGACAGAGCATCACTTGCCCCAGAATCCCTTGTATGTTCCTTGTATGGTCTACTAAGACCCCTAGATTCTTTTAGCACATACTACTGCCAAGTCTCCCCCATCCTATAATTATGCATTTGATTTTTCCTACCTGAATGCAGGGCTTTACATTTACATACTTGTTTGTAGTATAGGTTCTAATAAAAAGTATTGCTTGCCTTTTGTAGTCAATTTACTGTGGTTGTGTATGTGTGTTTCTCCATGTTTTTCTTGTAATGATCGTCTTATTAAAAGATGGTGTTTTTCTGGTACCTGTTTCTATATGCAGTACTGGAAATCTGCCAAGTCTTGCTGGATATCTAATGATGTTAAACCTGCTGGTGGTTTTAAGATCTTTTGCCAGCTATTTTAATATTGCAGTTATTTATATTCAAATCTGCTTTATTCTTGTATTTTTAAACTTTTTTACTGTAAACTGCCTCAAGAACTGAAGATTGCCTGTGTGATATAAATACTTAAAAACGAGCAAATAGACCAATAAGGAACACAGTGCCAAGCAAATATCGTACTCTGCAAGGAACTAAGGATGGACTAAATGTTACCTGAAATGCTATAACCATTTTAAAGGTCATTTTTTTTACAGATGGCAGCTGCTGGGGTTGCATTTTAGAGAGAGGGGGAGAGAGAGAGAGAGAGAGAGAGAGAGAGAGAGAGAGAGAGAGAGAGAGAGAGAGAGAGAGATTAAACCTGTCCTTGAAAATAAAGGCCTGCATATAAATGTAGTTCCACCCTAAGGATTGTGTACATTTATTTACAAACAACCCAGCATTATCTCAATTACTGGAGAAGGGGTAAGTCATGGTCAGGTAATTAAAGTAGCCTGGTTGCCAGTCAAAGATTCATTTGCAGTTCACCTTGTCCCTGTGCGTGCACAGCTGGATGCATCCTTTGAATAACTGTCATTGGCTACATTGCCTGCTTCTTTTGTCTGTGCAGTTCATTGCATCTATTCATGAAATGATTGCAAGAACTGATTGCAAAATCAGTTAGTTTCATGAGCAGACAGATATTGAAGGCACACAGATACATCAAAGTAATAAGTCTCAACTCAAAAATCATAACTAGATCCCCCCCTCCCTTTAACTATGTGCCTTTTAATGACTGATGGCTGTAAGTGCAGACAGGTGCAGAGGTACCAACAGTAAGAAAAAGCATAATCATACAAACAAATACAACTGAATTTGTTTGGACAACAAAGAGCTTGATAACAATGTTGGCTCTCTGATTGTGATCAGGGAGCAGGATGTAAGCTGAAGTAGTGAATGTTTGAGGATACCTGGTTATTCTGTGCGACCAGTTCCAACAAAACGTATGGCACCTGGTTCAAGTAAGGACATATTTATAAGTAGGGATGGGCATGGGGTGGAAAAATGGAGGTCCATGGTTCATGAATTTCACGACCATGAACCATGAACTTCCACAAACTTTCCCAGTTTATGAACTAGTTTGTGGTTCATGAGATCCATGATGGGCATAACTCGGAAGTGGGCTCAGAAGACATTTAAGTGCCTTCTGAGCCCACTTCCGGGTCATGTTGCAGCAGCGGTGGGAAGCCAGTGAGCTCAGGGGGCATTTAAATGCCTCCCAGGCCCACTTCTAGATTGTGCTGCCACTGAGGTGCACTGCCAGGGAGCTCAGGAGGCATTTAATTGCCTCCCGAGCTCACTGGTGTCATGCTGCAGTGGCAGCACAATCCGGAAGTGGGTTTGGGAGGTATTTAAATGCCTCCTGAGCTGCCTTGCAGGGCCCTAACAGACCCCCCCAATGGACCAAATGGAGTGCTGAAAAAAATCATGGTCCATTAGTAGTCTGTAAAAACCACAAATGCACAGACTGGGCAAATGGACCATGAACCGGGCCCCAGTTCATAACAAAATTAGGTTCCTGGACCAGTCCATGCCCATCTCTATTTATAACCCACTTGCAGAATAAACCATGCCTTTCAGCTGGTTACGCAAGTAGGTACGTCACATGATTTCTCCTCACTTGGTGATTGGCAGCTGAATATGTGAACTGACTCCTGAAAGGCCTTGTATTGGAGTTGAAATAAAATATCTGTTTGTGGTGTTACAAACCTTCCAACATTTCACAGATGAAAAAGCAGAGAAACACTTTTTTGTCGATATAATACATTCAATTTCTTAACTTCTTACAGCAAGATTCACTTCCAGAGGTACCGTCCCATTCCTCCAATTAACACTGCTACAGGGTCTTCTTCACCTGCTGTTAATTTACTCTGCAATAGTCTCTCTTGCATTGGCATCTGAATGAGGTACATTAATAAACCAACAAGAACAGTTTTCTATTTAACAAAAATAGTAATATTTAATAAAAGGCTCTATTAAAGAATAATAGAATCATAGAATGTTAGAGTTGGAAGGGATCTTGCGGGTCATCTAGTCCAACCCCCTGCACTCTGCAGGAGCATAGCCAAAAGATAGCCTACAACATACCTGAAAGATGGCCGTCCAGCCTCCGCTTGAAAAGGTCCAGCGAAGGAGCATCCACCACCTCCCGAGGCAGTCTGTTCAGGAGGTGGTGGATGCTCCTTGGATCTTGTTGTATATACAAACAAAACAAATCTCAGTTATAAGACTGTTAGCTTTGATGCTAACATTTCCTGCCATGCACCCTAGATATCAAAATAAATAGGATTCTTGTAGCACAAGTTGTTAGCACTACAGATAAGATTAAAATTTCAACAGCCAATCCATATGCAATTTCAACAGCCAATCCATATGCAAAAGAACCTCCTCAGGAAAGCTCCTCCATTAGCATGTCACAGCCTGGGGAACTCCTACAAGATAATGACTTAGCCCTACCCCACCTTTCTGAATAGATATAAATATAAATTACCTGCCTACCATTTTTTTCTCACCTTGACACAGAGAGTACTCCATCTTTCTGTGTTATACCTCTGAGGATGCCAGTCACAGCTGCTGGCGAAACGTAAGGTCCTACAATGCCAAGACCACGGCCATACAGCCTGGAAAATCTACAACAACTAATGAACTCTGGCCGTGAAAGCCTATGATGTGAGGGAAGTAGCTAATTTGGCTTGATATTAGGATCTCTGAAAGAGAGCTACATTAAAAATAGATTCAAAAATAGAAACGTTCCCACCGTGTTTCCTGGTTTCATTTGAAAAAACAAAACTTTCTTTGTAACAGAACTACAGATTTAGACCTAAGATATTAATATGGCCACTTTAACAGCCAGGTCTTGGGTGGGGGTTAAGGGAGGCTGTCTAATAGGTCATTCTTACCTTTGCAATAATAGGCTATTGTTATCTTTGTAATTTTATTCCTTTACTACCTGAAAGGTAGCAGTGTTTCCCAGCATCTGAAAGTTTATGTTCAGTGACATAAACTTGGTAGTGCAAAACATTTTCTCAAGTGTAGATATTTTCTCAGAAATATACAGCTACTGATTTGGCACGAAATTTCAGGCATAGTTTGGATGCAATATATGACTTAAAGATTTGAATTTCATTTGATGTTTTTTCTCAGAGTATCTTTTTGAAGCATGACTATCAACAGGTAAGCCTTCCAGTTGGAAGATAATGTTAAGTGCAGTAGACACTGGAAGAACAACACATTTTATCCACAACAACAAATATAGAAATATTTCAGGAATTACCTTGGAAATTATCAAGCATGAGGATTTTGCTCATATGCTACATTTATTGACTTCTGGCAATACAGTTTCAATACGGTGTCTGAGTGCTTTAAGTGTGTTTTAAGGTGAAACTTGCATCCAAAAATATCAGCTAGTTATCATATGTAAATATGTTGCCTAAAACACTAGGATAACACAGACAACAACAGAAAATGGCTGAAATGTGGAGAGATTCTGTTGTTAAAGAGGATGAAAGGGGCCATTTATTGAACTGGATGGATTTCTTCCAAGCCTCTTGTGTGCAGAAAGCATGCAATGCGTGAATAATTCAGCTAGAAATTCTATAGTGAAGTTGTATCAGTTTCCACAGTAAAACCTGGACAGCAGAAAAGGGAAAATACATCAACATCTGTGACAGGCCCTGTGAAGAGACAGTTACAAAGCCTTTCAGGCATCAGAAACAAAGCAAAATATAATAAATTCACTAAGTGTCATAGTTCTGTTGGCTGAATAATGACACCATATGGTTGGGCTGCTGTGTCACCATAGGATATATGAAAAGATTCTCTGATCTTCCCCACCCACCCCATACTCTCAGTGTCCAAATAAAAATATACATGCACTATGTGTTTTGGATGGGGTGGTATTTTTTTTAAATATTAGGAAAATAAAGAATTCACCTTCTCCTTCTCCCCCTCCTCCTCCTCTTCCTTCTTTTTTTAATGGCCCAGGTGGAAGCCAAACTGAAATGGGTCTGGGATAGAGGAATCATCCAAGAACACCTGAAGCTGCTCATCTACCACTCTCTCAACCAGGAAGAGGAGGTTTGATACACAGGGTCCAATTACGGTTTTTTCATTAGCAATCACACCACTGCCTCCTTCAGGCACCCTGGGAACATCCCTGACACTAGGGACAAGTTGATAATATCTCCCAGGGAAGCCTGAATTCTGTCTCCAGTGGCTTTTTAAAAAATTTAGTTTAAAAAACCTTTATTAAGGGTTAAGACAAAATCCATTACCAGTTAGCCAGGAAAGCTGGCACAGATATATATATTTTTAAATCCAACCAAGGGATTTACAACATTCTTCGATACAATAATTTCCATCTAGGTAAGCAATGAAGAAACAGTTATCACATGAAACATTTTCTGGCTTTGCCTTCAAGGGTTTATTAGGAAAGGTATTGAACTCATGAGTTTCCTTGGGTATCCTGCATGCTTTGTCAGCAAAGTTGAAGCTCTTGAAAATGCACTATGGCTCACCCTGGTCTGAACAAATTTGCATAGGTGGTTTAACTAATTGTAGGTGCACCACTAGTTGTTCTAAAACAATCAGTTACCATAAATGAAGAGTATTAATTACATCTGGTATTTCTTCTTGAGAGACAAGATATGATAAAATTGGTAACCATATAATAGAGAATTCATCAGTATCTGTTGATTTCACTATATTCGTTGTTTTCTCCATTATACATAAATTCCATAATTTGTCATGCCATAAACTTAATGTAGGTTTATGTTCTGATTTCCATTTTGATGCAACAGCTGTTTTTGCTGCAAATAATAATAATGCAATCCTTTTTTGTGTGTGTACTGGATAAATTGTCTTCATTTCTAAGATTCAAGAGAATTGATTCCGGACTCCTATTTATGCTTGTCCAGTTTTATTTGTTCTAATATTTCTTCCCAAAATATTTTAATTGTCGGGCAATCCATCCAACAGTGTAAATAAGTCCCAGTCTCCTTGCACTTTTCCCAACAATAGGGATGAAAGTTATGTAAAATAGAAGATAGTTGTGAGGGGGTTAGATACCAATGTGTCAAAATTTTAAATGTTTGCCATCTAAGTGATAATATAGATGAGTTATTCTCATAACTATTCCATATTCTGGAAGATACATCTTTAGTTAGCTCTATTGTACATATCTTTTGCCATTGCTTCTGATATGTTAACAATTTTGTCTCCTGCAAGGTATCAATAACAGTATATTTTAGATATAACCCCCTTTTTGCTGTTGTCTGCATTCTGAATCAGTATTTCAAAAGGTGTTAAAGGTTCAATATTGTAGTGAGTCTGATGTGTGAACAAAGATGGTTGATTTGAAAATATTGGTACCATGGTATTATTATATTCATTTTATATTCCAAAGTCTTTTTGTCCATTATTTGTTTATTTGATTTATTTATTTAATTGTACTTATATCCCATCCTCCCAGTCATAGCTGACTCAGGGCGGCTTACATAAAATACTCAATACATTAAACAATTAAAGCAGTTAAAACAATTAAAACAATTAAACAACCCATTTAACAATATAAAGTGCTAGTGATTCATATTGCTGTCAATGATAGCAGCCGATTTCCGTAGTCCATTATAATGATGGTATAAGGTTCCAGGGATGTTATAAAGCTCCAGGGAACATGGCTCTCTGTCCTTCAGTTGTTGGGGGTGGCTTCATTATTGAAAGCCTGATGGAAGAGCTCCATTTTACAGGCCCTGTGGAACTGCATAAGGTCCCGCAGGGCCCTGATCTCTTCTGGGAGCTCATTCCACCAGAATGGAGCCGCCACCAAGAAAGCTCTGGTCCTGGTCACAATCAGTTTCGCCTGGGAGGCTCTGTAGGACAGGATCAGTGCTGGTGGACTCTTGCAACTGGCTCAGCAAATGATCACTGAAAATATTGGTACCATGGTATTATTATATTCATTTTATATTCCAAAGTCTTTTTGTCCATTATTTGTTTATTTGATTTATTTATTTAATTGTACTTATATCCCATCCTCCCAGTCATAGCTGACTCAGGGCGGCTTACATAAAATACTCAATACATTAAACAATTAAAGCAGTTAAAACAATTAAAACAATTAAACAACCCATTTAACAATATAAAGTGCTAGTGATTCATATTGCTGTCAATGATAGCAGCCGATTTCCGTAGTCCATTATAATGATGGTATAAGGTTCCAGGGATGTTATAAAGCTCCAGGGAACATGGCTCTCTGTCCTTCAGTTGTTGGGGGTGGCTTCATTATTGAAAGCCTGATGGAAGAGCTCCATTTTACAGGCCCTGTGGAACTGCATAAGGTCCCGCAGGGCCCTGATCTCTTCTGGGAGCTCATTCCACCAGAATGGAGCCGCCACCAAGAAAGCTCTGGTCCTGGTCACAATCAGTTTCGCCTGGGAGGGCGAGTCAACTTTGGGACACAGATCCATGATTACTGCATGGATCACTGTTGCTAAGTTGTTGCATTCAAGAAAGGGAACCAACTGCCTGATCAGCCGAAGATGGTAATAGGCCAATCTAGCAGTGGTTGCTACCTGGGCCTCCATTGTTAAGGAGGCATCCAGGAGCACTCCCAAACTCTTAACCTCCAGGGCTGGCGCCAGTGGTGCCCCATTGAAGGTCGGGAGCAGGATCCCTACCCTCGGTACACCCCGACTCAGATACAGGACCTCCGGCTTTGTCGGATTCTGTTTCAGTCGGCTCAATCTAAGCCATCCAGCCACGGCTTGTAACGCCCGGTCCAGATCTTCCAGTTTAGAGTCAGACTGGCTGCCCAACACAAGATAGAGCTGGGTTTCATCAGTGTACTGGTGACACCCCAGCCCGTGCCTCTGGGAACTCTGGGTGAGGGGGCGCATATAGATGTTAAAGAGCATCGGGGATAACACTGCCCCTTGGGGCACTCCACATCCTAGTGTTTGCCTTCAGGATAGGTTTTTCCCCCAGTGCCACTCTCTGTCCCCAATCTTGGAGGAAGATGGCAAGCCATTGCAAGGCGAGCCTTTGAACTCCAGAGTCAGCGAGGCACTAGGTCATTAGCTGATGGTCAACCATGTCAAATGCTGCCAACAGGTCCAACAACATCAGCACTGCTGATACGCCCCGATCCAGATGTCTCCTGAGGTTGTCTGTGAGGGCAACCAGTGCCGTCTCTGTCCCATGGCCCTGGCGAAAACCAGACTGGAAGGGATCTAAGATGGTAGCATCATCCAAAAAGCCCTGTAACTGAATTGCCACAGCCCTCTCAATTAGCTTGCCCAAATAGGGCAAGTTGGAAACCGGCCGGTAGTTTGACAATTTGTCCAGATCCAAAGATGGCTTTTTCAAAGAAGATGAACCACTGCTTCCTTAAGTGCGCCCTTAATCTCCCTTAGGGCATCTCGAGTCCATCGTGGCTACCATCGATGTTAAGTCTTCCAATTTAGTAATATTTGCCTCCCACCATTTTTAACAATCCTGTAAGCATTGCCCTGCTGGGAACCATGACTGGTCATAAAAGGAGTAGAATCTAGAAATAATTGGGGTATGTTTTGTTCTGAAAAGATCTCAAACACATAAGGAAGAACTAAGGAACATACTTTGTTTTATATTTAGTGGTCTGATTTTTGGTTCTTGCCAAATGACATCTTTAATATTATACAGATCAGCAAAATCAGTTAATATATTTATTCAGTCTGGAATTTTTTCATTCTTGAACATTGTGATTATTTTGGCAAATGAATAGCATAATAATAGTTATGATGAGGAAAATTTATGCCCCCTATATTGGCATTTCTATAAAGAGTTTGTGCCTATAGTCTATGCCTTTTTTGTGCCTACAGAAAATTATTCAACATATTTTGCCATTCTTTTTAAGTGTGGGGCTGGTATTTCCATCTGGATAGCTTTAAAAAGAAGAATAAATTTCTGCAATATAAATAATTTCACTAAATTGTATCTATCTATCCAAGATAGAAATTGTTTGTCCCATTTTTGAAGTATTTCAATTTCCTTATAAACTTTATCATGATTATACTGCAGCAAGTCTCCTAAATTAACTGGAACATTTATTCCAAGATATGGTAAACTTGTAACTGTCCATTGAAAATGATATAATGTTTTAATATTATCTTTTATGGCCTGAGTTAGATGTACCAGCATTAATTTGGATTTTGTTCGATTTATTTGCAGGCATGTGACCATACTGAAGTCCCCAAGGATTTTTTGTAATGAAGTTAATGATTTAATTGGGTTTGATAAAAATAAAAGCATATAATCTGCAAATAAGGTGAGTTTATAATGTTTCCCCCCAGTTTCAGTACCTGTGAGTATAATTAATTTATTCTCAAAGATGATTGAAGTTTGTTACATATGGCCGAAATGGCTGATAAAAATCTTTTACCAAAACCCATATTCAATAATAATAATTCTTGTAAATAGGGAACCTCTAAAGTATCAAATACTTTCTGTATGTCAAGGGAAAGCAAGTGTTATCTATTAAGTCACGACCTGGCATGAAGCCCACTTGATCCTGTGAAATATATTCTGTTATGAAGGTGTTTATTCTCCGAGATTAGAGTCCACGCACTTAACCACTACACCAAACTAAAGGTTCTAATAGATGAGGAGCAAATACCTTATAAAATTCAGTTATATAACCATCCGGTCCTGGTGACTTGTTTATTTTTAAGATTTTAATAGAGTCTATTATTTCTTGTTTAGTAAAACATTTTTCTAAAAAAAACTATGTGCTCTGCCCTTAAATTACAAGTGGGATATTTTTGAAAATATTTTTTGAGGGTATTTTGAGATATTTTAGTTGATGAATATAAGTTTTTATAATATTCCGTAAATGTTTGGATTATTGCCCTATTTGGAGATTGTAATTTTCTTATTTTATTTTTTATTAGGTAAATCAATTCTATCAATGTGTTTAGAATTGACTTAGTTTGCTAAGATTTTCAATGCTTTTGGGGTGTTATGCCATGTTTTTTGTCTTAAAAATAATTTTTTTCTGTATATGTGAGATACCAAGTAGTTCTATTTACATCTTTCTGCCAATAGGTCTGTTCTAGATCCTGTATGGAATTTAAAAATCTAGTTAAAACTTATAATATACAAAAATACAGGTATCTATTAGAAAGACAGTTAAAAACAGTTAAAAACATACATAAGGGCCCAATGAAAGCCTCGTTAAAAAAAGTATAGCCTAAACAGAAGGGCCAATACACATGATCTGATGCGTTTCTGCCCTATTGGGGCCTTCTTCAGAGGTCAAACAATATTGAGGTATACATAACTTAAATACATATTGCAATAAGATAACCAATAAGTGAATATTGGACCAGGAAGAGGAAGGTTAAGTAGCAAGATCTAAAGACACATGACAAAGATGTTTGTGAGGCCTCAAAAGGTGAAAGTCATGTGTCTGGTGCCAAATGCACAGTTGCTGAATTAGAACATCTTTGCTTGAGGACACTCTATCTCTGACTTTGATAGCCACACAGGTGTTTTTTGGACCTAAATTGGAAGATGTTCTAATTCTAATTCTATTAGGAGGAGATTTTAGAACAAGAATTGGCCCCAATTACCACTTTCTCTGTGAAAAATTTAAAGTGCCTGTAGTAGCTCTAGATGAGGAACAAATCCTCACCCATTACCAGCGCTTTTCGAAAGATGATAAGGCTAACTTCGCTGGCTCCTGTCTTGTAAACATGGCCAGAAGGTTAAACTTGCACATTCTGATCCACAATCATATGGGGACCATTCAGGCAATCTCACGTTTATAGAGGGGGGAAAGAGCAGCATCATTGACTATATTTTAACCAGTGGGAACTTGCTTCCACTTGTAAAAAACCCTCCAGGTTCTACCTGATTTGGAGGGTGATAATTTACCCCTCCTCCTGTGTCTGAATCCACCATCTCAAGAGATTTATCTTAAAATTCAATCTAGATCATATATTGCCAACTGAACAAGTGGGCTGTATGCCAAGTGGACACTCAAACTTCAGCAAAAGATGGTGATACTGGCTGAGGAGAATTCCTTGATGGATCGAGGTGCCATTATGAAATATCTTGAGGGTGTTGATCCGCTGGTCCCATACAACAATCTTTTTTGGAGAGTGAAGCCCTTATTACTACAAGACATAGGGCCAAAAATGAAAAACCAGAGAAGGCCTTCCCAGGATGGTTTGATAAGTACTGTCTGGAAGCCAAAAGAGCTCTCATCTTCCACATTCCATGTATATAAAACCACTTCTGAACTAGAAAGCTTGAGTTTTTACCATTTCTATCTAGCCTTCAAGAAATCATAGAAACAAATAATGGCCAAAAAGCAGAAAGTAGATATAATGGCAACATGGGATAGTCTAATCCAGGCAACCAAAGATTAAAATTCTAAATTGTTTTGGGGAATGACCTCTAAATACTCATTCATGGATTCTTCCCCTCTGGATTCATTAATCATGGCTGATATTTGGGAAGCATATTTCCAAAAGATTTATGCAGAGGATCTACAGGATGTCCACTTGCAAAGACCAACTGATCTCCCTGACTGGCCTCTAGTTTCCGTAAAAGAGGTCAGCTAAAAAAATGAAAAGCTCCTGGCATTGACAACATTCCTCCTGAGCATCTAACAAACAATACTGCCCCACCACTGGCCACAATTTTTACTTACATCGATTCTACTGGGTGTATTCCAGAGGACTGGAGCCAGGCAATCATCATACCATTTTTTAAAAAAGGAAGGAGGGACGATCCAGCCAATTACAGACCAATTAGTCTACTTAGTATAATAGGCAAACTCTATGCCAGTCACCTTCTGTACAGATTTAAAAGCTGGCTAGAACAAGAAAATTTACCTGTCAGTGAACAAACTGGCTTCATGGAGGGTAGATCCACCTTGGGACATTGCCTGATTATACAACACTTAATTGAAAAATATGCAACTAATAGTTCGGTCTCATTGTATGCAGATTTTATTGACCTGAAAACTGCCTTTGACTCTATTTCTAGGAAAATATTATGGGGAAAATTAGAAGCCATGAACATAGATTGTAGGCTTCTATATTTAATTCAAGCCTTATATTCCAATATATCCTTCAAGGTGAGATGCAACAGGGAAGGACATCTCTCTAATCCTGTAATAACAGCTAAAGGAGTGAAACAAGGTTGCTCATTTTTATATCAACGACCTGTTTTAACAGTTTAAATTATGGAGATGCTAGCTGATAGAAAGATCCCAGCATTGTTATTTGCCGATGACACAGTAATGCTTTCCAGAACCCCAGTGGGTCTAAGAAAAGTGCTTAAGGTGTTTAGCCATTATTGTGAAGAGAACCAATTAGAAATTAACTATCAAAGAACCAAAATTATATATTTTAAGAGTTGGAAAATAAGGCGTATCAATGGAAACACACTAGAGCAAGTACTATGTTTTAAGTATTTGGGGTTGGTGATCCATTCGTCTGGAACCAGGAGTGCCTATTGTGAACATGTAGCTGCTATTCATAAAAAAAAATCTGCCCAGGGCATACTAAAATTTCTATGCAATCAAGGAGGGCATTATTTACCAGCCGCCCTTAAGTTATTCTAGGCAAAAAACACTGTTCCAACTTTTGTATGGGACAAACTTGGCCCACCTTCTTCTTGCTTCTCCATCAGAGTGAGTCCAATCAAAAATTTTAAGAGCACTATTCCAACTACCTAGCTGCGTCTCCAATGCAAGCTTCCATCTAGAATCTGGCCTTGTCAAAGTGGAGGCTAGGGTAAGCCTTGTTTCTATTATTTTTTGGCTCAAGTTAAATTATATCCCACAGGGTCTGACACCTTCAGTCCTCCAAGATAATTTTCAATCTTCTTGAGGAAAGGCAGTACATCATAAGCTGCTGAATCTAGGATTTTCTATACAAACTGTCCTAGAAATGGGCCATGATCAAGCTAAAGCAAGGGTGCTGCGGCAGTACCATGGTTGGACCACTTCGCCCTGAAGGTCCGTCTGAATGTTCCACCTCGACCCTATTTAGGCGGAGAGCGGATTTTTGCTCACCCATGGAGTCAAATGGACCCTGTGTGGCTCCAAATGGCTCTATGGGATCCGAGGCCCCCTGGCGGCTTGTTGGATGAACTTGTGGAGGACTGGCATAGCCGACTCTCCACAGCCATTGATGAGATCACTCCCCGGCGCCCTCTGTGTGCTCACGCTAGGCTTGCCCCTTGGTATACCCAGGGGTTGCGGCTTATGAAGCGAGAGCTGAGACGGCTAGAGACACTGTGGCACCGTGCTCGCGATGAGGCGACAAGAGCATCTTATAGGACTATGAGATCCTATGAGATGGCAGTCAAGGCTGCTGAAGTGTAGTGGGTTAGACGCGTAAAGAAAGCACGGAAACTGATGTAGTGATCAGCATGGCTTTACTGGTACACAACAAGACTAAAGACTAACGGCCGGCAGGCCAACTATATACACAGTCCAGGGGCTTCCCCTGGTCCCATTGGTGGGTTTGAATCTCCCGCCAAGGTCCCATTGGTTCCCCCCAGTGGAGGGACTAGAATCCTAGTCCCATTGTTGTGCCGGACTGAAGCTCAGGAGTGTGCGCTGACCTCCGGTGGCGGTCAGCGGACACAACATCCCTCCCCCCATAGTCCGGGCCCTCCCCTAAGTCACGTAGTCCTTTAAGTACGATGGGGACCGTCGTACTCTAGCTGACCGTCGAGGGGTGGCCCCTCGTGCTTCCGGAATTCCGACCTCAGGGCCGGGTTCTGACGAGGGAGCTGGTGCTCCTGCTTCCGCCGCCTCCGGAACGGGGTTTTCCTCGACCGAAGCTGGGGCCGTGGGGCCCTGTGCCGGGTGCTCCTCGGCTGGCAAGTCCTGTGCAGTCGCCTCGGGTGTGGTCTCTCTAGGTTCCGTCTGCTGTCTCGTCTCTTCCTCTGTCTGGGACTCCGGTAGCACTCGCTGTCTGAGCTGGTCGATGTGCCTTCTCCATATCTGCCCGCACTCCATGGATACCTCGTACATCACGGTACCCAGGGGCCGGAGTATGCGGCCCGCAATCCACTCCGGACCGCGGCCGAAGTTTCTGGCGAGAACCGGGTCCTCTGGGAAGAACCCCCTTGGTGCTTCCCTCTGCTCGACTGCGTTTCTTTGGTCGGGGGCCCGGTCGGGGTGCAGGCGGTCCAAAAGGATCGTTGGCTTTCGACCCATCAGTAGTTCTGCTGGGCACCTTCCGCTGACAGGGTTGGGAGTCGTGTGCTGGGTCAGGAGGAATCTGGCGATGCGGCATTCCCATTCCCCTTCCACCATCCGGCTCAAGGCCTCCTTTGCGGTTCGGACCATTCGCTCCGCTTGGCCGTTGGTTGCGGGGTGGAACGGCGCTGACCGGACATGTCGGATCAAGTTGCTGCTGAGGAACTGCTGGAATTCCTCGGACGTAAAAGCCGTCCCGTTGTCCGACACGATGGTGTCCGGCAGCCCGTGTGTGGCAAAGAGTCCTCGTAGGGCGCGGATGGTGGCTTTTGCGGACGTTGCAGCCACGGGGCTTATTTCCAGCCACTTTGAGTAGGAATCCACCGTGACCAGGAACAGCCGTCCCTGGAATGGCCCTGCGAAGTCTATATGGAGCCGGGACCACGGGGTACGGGTGGATTCCCACGCCTGCGCTGGTGCCCCCGGTGGGCTGGGTCTCACCGCCTGGCAGGGCTGACAACGCTTGACCCATGCTTCCACCTCTGCGTCGATGCCGGGCCACCAGACGTAGCTTCTTGCCAGCCCTTTCATCCGGACGATGCCCGGGTGAGCTTCATGCAGTGCCTGGAGGACCCTCTGGCGTAATGCGTGTGGGACCACGACCCTGTCTCCCCATAGCAGGCATCCCTTGTGTGCAGAAAGTTCGTCCCGCCGGGTAGCATACGCCGCGAACTCAGGGTCTGTCTTCTCAGGCCACCCCCTCACCACCCAGCCCAGAACCCGGGATACCACGGGGTCCCGAGCCGAGCGGCGGGCAATGTCCCGCGCTTGCAACGGGGCCTCCGGCAGGCCCTCCAGCTGAAGGACCCGGAAGGCTGGGGCCGGGTCCTCAACCACCTCAGGTAGTGGGAGGCGGCTAAGAGCGTCCGCGTGGCCCATGGCTTTCCCGGGGCGGTGCAGGAGCAGATAATTGTAGCCAGCGAGGAAAATAGTCCACCTTAGGACTCGCGGCGAGAGAACCTGCGGCGTCCGGCGGTCGGGCGCGAAGAGGCCGAGGAGCGGGCGATGGTCTGTGACAATGGTGAACGGCCTGCCGTATATGTAGTCGTGGAACTTCTTGACCCCGGCCACAATTGCGAGACCCTCCCGGTCGATCTGGGCGTAGTTCCGCTCCGCCGCAGAAAGGGTTCGAGAGTAATAAGCGACCGGGACCTCCCTGCCGTCGGCCAAACGGTGAGCCAACACAGCCCCGACCCCGTAAGGCGAGGCATCGCATGCCAAAACCACCGGTAATGTCTCATCAAAATGGGCCAGG
>NW_015174282.1:598478-666800 GCF_001447785.1 Gekko japonicus | reverse complement strand
GGAAGCGGATTGTTCACCCTCGGTGCTCATCGATCGACGGAGCGCGGGCGGCGGTGCGTCGTCTTCCCCTTAGCGTCCGACAGCCCGGCTGGTTGCTCAGCGGGATCCCACCCTCGTCGCCATTGAAGTGTAGTGGGTTAGACGCGTAAAGAAAGCACGGAAACTGATGTAGTGATCAGCATGGCTTTACTGGTACACAACAAGACTAAAGACTAACGGCCGGCAGGCCAACTATATACACAGTCCAGGGGCTTCCCCTGGTCCCATTGGTGGGTTTGAATCTCCCGCCAAGGTCCCATTGGTTCCCCCCAGTGGAGGGACTAGAATCCTAGTCCCATTGTTGTGCCGGACTGAAGCTCAGGAGTGTGCGCTGACCTCCGGTGGCGGTCAGCGGACACAACAGCTGCAAAGAGAGATTTCTATGCAGCCACGATTGCGTCTGCAAGCTCATGCCCAACCCAATGATTTAGTACGATTCAGTCGTTAACAGCTCTGCCACAGGGCAGACAAAACAGTAGGGAATTGGACATTGGCTGTGAGGCATTTGTGAGCTATTTCACAGACAAAGTCTTAGCGCTCTGCTGTGACCTCCCCCCCACAGTTGAAACTGTTAGTGAACTTGAGGCCCCTTGCACATCTTCGAGTTTGGGTTTAGAGTGTTTTGACCAGCTCAGCTTGGAGGAAGTTGACAGATTGCTCGTATCTGTGCGCCCAACCACATGCGGCCTTGATCCATGCCCTCCCTGGCTCATTAAAGGGGACCACGTTGGGTTCCGAGGTGCCTTGAGGGAGATTGTCAACAGGTCCCTCTCGGAGGGGCAGTTCCCCAAGGCACTCAAGGAAGCCCTCTCCTGAAAAAAACAACTCTGGACCCAGCTGAATTGGCCAACTATCGACCGGTGTCCAATTTGCCCTATTTGGGCAAATTGATCAAGTGGGCAGTGGTGACACAGTTACAGGGCTTTCTGGATGACGCTTCTGTCCTGGACCCATTCCAGTCTGGCTTCCGCATGGGACATGGGACGGAGACAGTGCTGGTCGCCCTTACTGACGACCTCCGTAGGCATCTGGATTTAGGCGGTGTGGTGGCACTGTTGCTGTTAGATCTGTCAGCCGCATTCGACACTGTCGACCACCAGCTGCTGACCCACTGCCTCACCAACGCGAGGATTCAGGGGCTCGCCCTTCAATGGCTTGCCTTTTTTCTCCAAGGTTGGGGACAGAGGGTGGCAATCAGGGAACAGCAGTCCCAGAGGCGCCCATTTGAATGTGGTGTGCCTCAGGGGGCAATGCTTTCCCTGATGTTGTTTAACATCTATATGCACCCCCTTGCCAAGATTGCCCGGAGATATGGGCTTGGGTGTCATCAATATGCAGATGACACCCAGCTCTATCTGATGATGGGCGGCCAGTCGGTAGATCTGCACCGGACCTTGCAGGACATGGCTGGGTGGCTCAGGCTGAGCCGGTTGAAACTAAACCCAGTGAAGATGGAGGTCCTGTGCTTAGGTTGGGTCGATTTGGGGATGGGGCTCCCTCTCCCGACCTTCAATGGGGCACCTCTGGTGCCAGCATTGGAGGTTAGGAGTTTGTAGTGTATGCTGACCACCACCGGGGGCCTTAGGCCAGGCTTGCTGCAACTAGAGCCAGGTCCTTTTCAGTGGCGGCACCTACCTGGTAGAATGAGATCCCGGAGGAGATCAGGGCTCTGTGGGACTTTTCGCACTTCCGCAGGGCCTGCAAGACGGAGCTCTTTTGCCAGGCTTTTGAGTAGGAGCCACCACTACTATTACCACCAATGATATTGGTACCAACGGGGTAAGAGGACGGCCCTATGAACATCAAACCGTGAGAGCTGCTGGATGGGGATGAGTACCATCTACGGGACATTATCCTCCTTAGTGAAGGAGTATCATTGTTTTATAACATTTCTGAGATACCATCTTGTTATACTGAGAGATTGAAACTAGTGAGCACTTTATTTTGTTAAATTGATTGTCTTGTTTTTATTGTTTTATATGTAGGCACATGGTGCCCTTTGTAAGCCACCCTGAGCCCGTTCGTGGGGAGGGTGGGGTAGAAATGCAATAATAAATGAATAAATAAATAAAGCAAAGGTCATTAGACATTGAATGACAGGGAGATATTGCTAATGTCCCAAATGTTATGATTCCAGAAAATCGTAGGCTGTGCTCATATGCACAATTAGACCCACCATAGGCGAGAATGCCGGGCAGATTTAAAGAGTGCGATCAGACAACAACACCTGGGAAGTGCCCCGCAGCCATTGGCAACCCATTCTGCTCTGCCACAAAAATGGAGGTAAAAGACACCGGGGGAGATCCGGTAGAAAACAGGTTGCGATGGTTCACGGATAAACTTTCCCCTGTCTGATCGCTCCAGCGTACTCTCATAGCATCAAGCTGGTTCAGATTGGGAAAGGAACCAGATTTGTGCACATTTAGAAGTTTCATGTTGGTTGCAATCCAGTTGCATCTAGCACTGCTGCCTTCTTTCATTGCAGTGGGCCTTACATTAAAAAATATAATTTTAAGCCAGCATGGCCCTTCACACTGTAGTGCAAAACGGTATTTCTGCATCCTAATTTTGAAGAATTCCAGCTAGCCTGAAATAGTGTGCTTATTCATATGGCACAGGTATCTTTTATTAGCACTTTTACGATGTTATGCAGGTTGTTTATGTGTATTTTATTGTATTTTATTGTGTTTACTGTTTTATTGCATTTTAATGTTTGTACGTCACCTTGAACCAGGTGGGATATAAATTGAAAATAATAAATAAATAAATAAATAAATAAATAAATAATAAAAGAGTCCTCCATTTCAGGGCAGAGGTCACTTTTATTGATCCCCATAAATCTCACTCCATTTCTAGCTTTCCCTGGAAAACTAAGGTTTCTTCTTCCAGGCAGATTTGAATACTGCTGTATTTTAACTTCAGAAGTGGCTGGGCTGAAGGAAGCCAGGCTAGGTTCTCTGGGAATAGTACACCACCTTTTAAAGACTTGTTGAGTCTAGGTTATGTAGAGTGCACAATGAATTTTATAAACTATAGTTAATAAATACTTGTTGCTGGCTTTTACAAGAGAGAACATCTACTGGTACCAGGACTGGGATCTACAGGGAAAAAAAGAGGATAAGAACTTCCTGAGGAAATAGAGCACTTAAAAATTTCCAAGGAACCTAAATTTTCAAGTAAAGTTGCAGAATCCTAGAAAACAAACAATAGGCTATGTAGAAAAGATGGATGTGCAGCAAACGACACTAGTTAACATAGCTGAAAATAAAACTGTGAATGTCTTTGAATAGCATGCATCTAAACCAGGTGAAAAGGAAAAGCTAGGGGACTCTACTGTGAAAGTCTGCAAAATGTTGCCTCCCAAAACACTTCAGAGGACAAAAAGAGGGAGAATCTTTTAAAGAATACTTTACAGATTGGTGGAATCAGGATTGTACTTCTGGGGAGCCTGAAAAGTTTGTAATAGGGAATCAGATGATAATAAGAAATGGAGATCCAAAACTACACAAAAGACTTTTTAAAATGTGGATTTTACCTTAGACCTTAGACAAAGCAGAGGTCATTTCGGGGGGGAACGTGGGGCGGGGCACATGACGAAGCCCTGCCCCCTGCTTCCGGCCACCCCGCTTCCGGCCCTCATTCAGCCAGGAGGAGGCAGGAGAAGAGGGAGGGTAAGTTGCTTCCTCCCTGCCTCTCCCCACCCCTGCCTGCCTGGGGCCAGGGAGGGCCTTCGCGGGGCTTCCTTGCACTCCCGCCGGCCTTTCAGGTCCACAGCCGGGCCCCTAATGAGGCTCGGCAGTGGAGCTGCAAGGCTGGCGGTGGCGGCCGGGACCATTGGGGGCGGTGTGTGTGGCCTTATGACACATTTCCGGTGATGTCACGGGGTGTGGCCTTATGACACACTTCCGGTGATGTCAGGGGGTGTGGCATATGCTAATGAGTTATGCTAATGAGTTCCCCTAATTCTTTTTCTACGAAATGACCCCTGAGACAAAGCAATGAAAATCTGTCAAGGTCCAGTTCTTTAAATGTTATAGATCATGGAAGGCAAAACAGACACAGCTATAGTAAAGTGTATAGCAAGAAAATAAAAACAACTAGGAAGAATTTGAGAAGCAAACAAGCTAAGAAACTAGTGCGGTCTGCCAGGAAAGCACAGAAGAAACCACAGAGGGGAAGTTCTATATGGGAACAGGACTGCAGGGACAGAAGATGATTGGACTGTCCCATCAGAAACTAATGAAGTGATAATCAGCTATGAAGAGGACACAGAAGAACAGTTTGATGTGTTTCCAGAAATCATTGTTAATATGATAAACAACCCCCCCTCAAGGATTATGTGCAAAAAAAGTAAGATTAATAGTGGGGAAGGTGATTCCCACTAAAGGTGTTTCCAACTGGATGTTAAAGTTAAGGATCAAATAGATATGATCACATCTGAGGAAGGCAACACCAGCCGTGGGCTCAAAAGTGTGTCAGCAATTAGATTTTATTCCCAGTGTCTATACAGTCACAAATGTGAAGGACATGCCAATTAAAGACCGATATGCAGAGGTTTTCAAAGAGATTAATGCAAAACTGAATCAGCTGAAACTAATTATCCAGTCTCTATGCCTCCACAAAGTATCTTCTAAGGGAGGCTAAAGGTAGATCTAGACAGAATAATGGCCATCCTATGCCAATTTACTCTCCTTTAATAAAATTAAAGTCCAATGGTATCTTAAAGACAAACATTTACTCATCTTTAAGGTGCCACTGGATTTTCTTTTATTTTGCTATGCCAGATTAACACAACTACCCCTTTGCGATCACTCTAGTGGAAACCCATGGAAATCAATGGGTTTGGGTAGGAATAATTTAGCATATGATTGTACTGCAAGACTATGGTAGCAAAGTATTTTTTCTGTTCAGATGCATCCTTGAGGTTTTGGCAGGTTGCACTAGAGGAAAAAAGTTCAATGCTATGTACTTTTAATAACCCTTTGAGACATATTGCTTTTACAGACTCCCATTTGGTTTCAAGTCTGAGGTCTTTCATTGGACTGATCAGCAAATATTTGATGGGGTGGTGGGTGCCAAGTTATATACTGACCAAATATTTATATGGGGCAAGACTCAAGAGAAACAGTCAGTGACTACAGGAGACCCTAGGGTGGGCTAGGGCAGCTGACTGAAACTTAGTAAGCATACATGGAAATTCAGAGCTAAAGCAGTTTGCTGGAATGAGGATCAGAAGATGAGACTCAAAGAGAATATGAGCCAATTCAGACATGCAACCCCCACAAAATAAGGAAATTATTTAGAATTTCCTAGACATGATAGGAGCTGCGGTGGCTCAAGTGGTTAAGACGCTGAACTGCAGGCTGTGGAAGGTCAGTAGTTCAGCAGTTCGAGACCCGCGTTGCCGCATGACAGAGTGAGCTCCTGTCTCTAGTTCCAGCTCCTGCCAACCTAGCAGTTCGAAAGCAAGAAATTGCAAGTAGATAAATAGGGACCACTTTGGTGGGAAGGTAACAGCGTTCCGTGCGCCTTGGTGTTTAGTCATGCCGGCCACATGACCACGGAAACGTCTTCGGACAGCGCTGGCTCTTTGGCTTTGAAACGGAGATGAGCACCACAACCCTAGAGTCGGATTCAACTGGCTTTCGAACAAGGGAACATTTTCTTTTACCTTTTAGACATGATAATTCATACACACAGGTATATTGAAAACTTTTTTGTTGTTGTCAAGTCACAAGCAATTTATGGCAACCCCATAGGCTTTTAAAGGCAAAAGATGTTCAGAGATGGTTTGCTGTTGCCTGCCTCTGCAAACAGCAACCCTGGTATTTCTTGGTGGTCTCTCATCCAAACAGTGACCAGGGCATCCTTACATATCATATTAGTACCCTTAGATCCCTCATAAAAAACAATACCTAGGGGGTCTGGGATGTCAGCATGGATGAGGCTTTGTGACAGTCTCAAAACATTAACTGAACCAGCACTGGCCTTTAAGTGATTTGATAACCAAAGAGAGACAGAATTGTCTACAGATGCTTCTGAAGAGTGTATTGGAGCAATGCACTTGCAACAGTAGAGTGATTATCAGAAGCCAGTAGAGAAAGAAGCTAGATTCAGGTGGGGTAGCTGTGTTGGTCTGAAGCAGCAGAAAAGTTTTTGAGACCAGTGGCACCTTTAAGACCAACAAAGTTTTATTCATGGTGTAAGTTCTTCTGTGCAAGCACATTTCATCAGATACAGTAGAACAGAACCTCCTCAACCATTACTTGTAGGGAGTGGGGTGGGGTTTGTTGTCAGGAAGGGCCATTTAGAGTCAAGATGCAGAAGTACTGGGTGATTATAGCTGAGATTAGATGTCAGAAAGATCTATGAATGGCAGTAAATTAGCATACAAATACAAGAGTTAACAAACAGAGGTGGGAACAAGGTTTGAGTCCAGCGGCACCTACCATACAAATAAAGTTCAATTCTGGGTACAAGTGAGAACTGAGAGACTTAGTATGCACACTCCTTCAGAGTCATTGAAACAGATTTTCTCAAATATTACATATAGGTGGGGGGGTTAGTTGCAAGGAAGAGTTAATTAGAGTCAAAATGCATAAGTAACTGAGCAATAAATACAGCTAAGATTGGAATAACACATTAGGGAAGACATGTAAATAGCAGTAAGTGGGTATACTGATAATAAAGGAGTTAACAACAGATGTGGGAACTAAATTTGAGAGAAAGAAACTGTAGTTGTGGTTGATGGGTACCACAAATGTCTTACTGGAGGAAGTCATAGGCAAAACTCAACATAAACCTTGGATCACTATATACATTACAGGCTTTGCCCCCCCCCCCCATTACAACAATACAAGAAGCATGCTATAAAGAAAATTTTATCTCTCTACAATGTTAGTTCTAGATGTTTTTCACACCACCACCCCAGTTGTCTTGTCATAACTGGGTAACAGATTATGAACATAGCAAGGCAATCTTACCTAGAAATGGTGGTGAATCTGGACAATGGCTCTCATTTCTGGGGGGAGGGTCTGAATTTTAAAAGTTTGCACAGCCCTATGGCTTTTGTCATATAACAGCAAGTCCTAGATATCCACAATCTAATGGGCCTGCGGAAAATAAGATCAAGACCATTCAAATGATCACTGTCTCAGGGGTTTAGCCTTATTCTGCCATTTTGAATTACTGATCAGCCCTGCTGGTGCATGATTTGTTACCTTCTTGACCCATATTTACATATGAATTGATAATGAAGAATTGAGAGGTTGTTGCATTACATTTGGATACTCGTTTGTAATGGGAAATCTGAGACAATTCGAAGATTAAGACATCATATCTTTTTTTTCCTTTCAATTTTTAGACCGCTTAACCCCCGAAGGGCTCTGAGCGGTTTACATAGTGCAATTTAATTACATTACCTCACTAGGGCCACACATTGAGGGGGAATGACTGCCTATCACCCGTGGCAGGGTCTTGGTTGTTGTTTCTGTGGAGGTTCTTAGTCCTGGGTGGCGACGTTTTGGCGCAGATCTTCTTCGACTGCAGCGACTCCTTCCAGGGATGGTCCCTCCATGCACGATAGTGCACGCTGCCACAGCTGGCCTCTGACCTGATTGGCTCCAGCCTACCACATTGCCTTGCCGCCGCACCCTGCTGGCCCAATCTCCGTTCGGGCCACTCGATTTGCTGCTGCCGCTGCCGCCATGTTTCATCAGCTGCTGTTGCCACCACTCCGCCGCTCAGTCACCACCGCTCCACCACACCAAAGGAAAGGAGGGTGCCCCCCCCCCGCTCTAGGAGCAGGTACCCATTCATCTACTCACCTGTATGGGCTTTCGAACCGCTGGGTGGGCAGGATCTTCTCAAAATGGATGTTACCAGGACCTCTGTAGATGGTGGATTAATTTATTGTGGAAGTAGTTAGTACTAATGTCCTCTCCAATTGAAAAAATTATTTCTGTGGAATTTATGAGGACGCTGGATTTAATCGAGTTTTTGATATTACATGGATATTTATGTGAGGAAAGAATGACTATGAGATCATAGTATTTTGTATAAATACTTTATTTAAATTATTGTTTACCAAAAACGTTATTACATTTATATTGTTGGCACTTTATTAAAATTAATACCATGTATATTTTGATTATTATTGTTGTTATTTATTTAATTCCTTGGCACAGTGCTGTTGTTTTCTATTGTTGATTAGTCCCTGTTCTTGTATCGCCTTGTCACTGAACAGTGATTGAAATAAAATGTTAGTTCTCTGTGTCCATAATCTAAACTTTAAGAGGGTCCTTCTGTTATAATATGGTTAACTTGTCAGTACCTCATTTTCCTCCCGAAACCTCTCTCTGTCTCTGTAAGTTTTGCAAACACTTCATTGCATTTGTATAAAATGGAATCTGTAAATTCCTTGGAACAGGCGCCTGTCTTTTGCATATATAATTTTGCACAGTGCTTAAAAAAAGCAGGGAACACATGTAGATTTGGCCTCAGTCTCAGACACACATTGAAAAAACCCTATGCATCATAAGGACATGCTCATGAGAAAATGCATTTAGCATCACAGACTTTAATGTTAGCTGTCTTTCTGCCAAGGTAAATTATACATCCTCTTACTCTTTTTTTAATCTACTGTCATAAATCAATCCCCCCATTACTGTGATCATTGTTGTTAATATTCTCTGAACTCTCTCCAGTTTACCAATACTTTTCTGGTAATAACATGCCCAGAATTTAGCACCATACTGCAGGTGTATTGAGAAGAGCATACTGAATGACAGGCTTCATTACCCACAGAACTTGGGGTACAGTAACAACCATGATTCTTACTTTTCAACCACAATATCTCCTGCTGTTCTTATTTGGTAGATCAGTGTATTGTAGTGGATAGTCTAACAGACCTTAACTAAGTACACTTAAGTCAGTGACAGTTGTATGATTTGGGCATTTATTTTATTTAGCTTATTTATAGACCACTTTTCTCACTGAGACTCAAGGAGGACTAAAGAGTACAGAAAAATAAAAAATGTAACGTGCAGTATAGAATGTTGAATGAACAATGCAATAGGACTAGGAGTGCAAAATCAAATGATAACATGAGCAACAATATGAACCTACAGTATTAAATGACAATGTGCACTGCCAACTGCCCAGGCCATTATAGCAATGCAGAATATGGCATTCTCGGAGGGCCCCCTTTTCCTAGATGGGAAAGAACATGCAGAATAGGAATATTCTTGTACTGCCTCTGAACCTTCTTCATGTTCCACTCTAAGAAAGCATGGCAGCAATATCAGGATGGCCTTTTACTAGTCTCAGGCTCCTAGCAAACACCTGATTTTGTCACTTTTTGAAACCACCCCTAATACAAATACCTAGTACTAATACCCACAAAGTCATAAAACTTGCTGGGTCATCTTGAATCCCTGGAAGAAGAGCAGAAGATTTCCTTGCAAACGTCATTCATTTCAATGGGATGCGTGTGCCCGGCTTTTACTGTAGTGTATCCTCAGAGGCTAAGATGCTGATTTACAGACTGGAAGTTCTGTAGTTCAGCAGTTCAAGACTCTAGTGCATGACAGAGTGAGATCCTGTCTCTGGCCCCAGCTTCTGCCAACCTAGCAGTTTGAAACCAAGAAATTGCAAGCAAATAAATAGGTACCACTTCAGTGGGAAGGTAACAGCGTTCTGTGCACCCAGGCATTTAGTCATGCCAGCCACATGACCACGGAAACATCTTCAGACAGCGCTGGCTCTTTGGCTTGGAAACGGAGATTAGCATCACCCCTTAGAGAAAAAGAAGAGATTGGATTTATACCCCGCCCTTCACTTGGAGTCTCAGAGCGGCTTACGAACTCCTTTCCCTTCCCCTCCCCACCCTGTGAGGTGGGTGGGGCTGAGAGAATTCTGACACAAACTGCTCTTTTTCAAGGACAGCTCTGACAGAGCTTGTGACTGACCCAAGGTCACATCAGCAGCTGCAAGTGGAGGAGTGGGAAATCAAACCCGATTCTCCCAGATTAGAGTCCGCGCACTTAACCACTACACCAAACTGGTCCTAGAGTCTGATTCAACTAGCTTTCGAGCAAGGGAAACCTTTGCCTTTCCCTTTATCCTCACAGGAGGCCTGACCTGGATAGACCAGGCTAGCCCGATCTCATCAGATCATGAAAGCTAAGGAAGGTTGGTCCTGGATGGGAGACCACCAAGGAATACCAGGGATGCTGCATACAGGCAGGCAATGGCAAAGCACACCTGAATGGCTCTTACCTTGAAAACCCTGTGGGGGTCGCCATAAGTCAGCTGTGACTTGACGGCAAAAATAAATAAATAAATAAATAAAAACCTGCAAATGAATACATGAAGCCGCCATTGACTGAATCAGACTATTGGTCTACCAAGGTCGGTACTATCTACACTGACTTGCAGCAGCTGTCCACAGTTTCAGATAATGGCCTTTCATATCACTACTAACATACTTTTAATTGGAGATGCTGGGGACTGAACCTGGGAACCTTCTGCCTACAAAACAGATATTCTGCCCCTGAGCCACAACCCTTCCTGAGCCACAACCCTCTGCCTCTAGTGTGACAACCCCAGATAAAGTATAATCCTGGTCGCGAATGCCAAAAAGAACTACAAGGGGAAAAACTAAACCACTGAGCAAAATCATTCAGCAAGTCATACCAGACCTGTTATACATGTAAAATTCACCCCCTTAGATATTATTATCCTTCTAAAAACAACTCTCTGTCTCCAAGAAATCAGGGTGACTTTAAAAGGATCTGTTTAATTACTTGTTTCTAACTGTGCCTTTTATAACTCGACATTAGTCTCCAGGCTTTGATGAAGACGCTGTCCTCTGATTCACCCATAGCAAGAGCAGCAAACTTGTGCAGACCAGAAAGCTGCCTGAGGCATCAAACCTGCAGCCTCAGAAACCACTAACAAGGCTCCCTCTCCCTTGTACATCTCTTTTGCCTTGCAAAACATTTTAACTTGTGCCAGAGACAAAGAAAGAGGATGAGTTACCTCAAGCTCTTAGCTACCACTGCTCTGCCCCAAGTCATGAGTCCATTGTTTGTCTGTTCTTTTGAAGCCTGGGAGAAATATATATCAAAGTATTCCAGCTGCCAAAACTTCACACTCTTTTAGTCACTGATGCTGTCACAGAGAATACAGACAACTGCTAAAATGTCTGGATTTTAAAATCGCACCATCCCTTGAGCTCTTCTTGGGACTTGAAAGGTAGACGGCATTGAAGTAATGATTACAAACAACTTTTAAAAAGTGGAGATGTGGGGGTGGGGGGTGGGGATGATATAACAAATTCTTTTAACTTCTTTTCTTTAGTATCTTTCACTCTGAGCCCAGCTGCTTCAAGTCATGTGTGATGGTTTATCACAAAAATAGGACAGACAAGAGAACAGTTATGTGAACTGCTTCATTCCCTTGCCAGTGTAGCATTGTTCCATGAACAAAACATTGCGTTACTGAAAAGTCACAGAGAATTGTGCCTTAAAGCACATCTCTGGAGATGTATTTCTGGCATGGCACTTAGGGGATTCTAGCAAAGATTGTTTGTTTTAAAAACAAGCTCAAGGCGGGAAGGGGGTCATCAGAACAGATGGAAATGGACCTAAGATGCATTCTAAGTGGAGCTGCCCTTGAGAGCTGCCAAGAAACTTCAGCTGGTCCCAGCAAGTGGCAGCCACACTATTGTTGGGGACTGGATATAGAGATTGCAGCACCCCTGTGCTGAAAGGTCTGCTCTGGCTGGCTGTCAGTTTCTTGGCCCAATTCAAAGTTTTGGTTCTTACCTTCCATGCCCTAAATGGCTTAGGGCTGGGATTCTTGAAGGACCCTCTCCTCCCACTTGATCCAGTTCTCCAGTTAAGACCTGTCATCCAAGCCCTGCTCTCTGTGCCTCTACCTACAGAGGTCAGGTGGATGGCAACTAGAGACAGGGCATTTTCATGGGTGGCACCTTGCCTTTGAAATGCCTTCTCCTTTAAGGCTCATCTGGAACCTACTGTGCTATCTCTTAGGTGCCAGGTCAAAACTGTTCTTTTTCCCAGGCTTTCAACTAAGGGATTTCCCACCCTCCCCTTTTAATTGTTTTGTGGTATATGGAGCTGCGATGGCTCAAGTGGTTAAGATGCTGAACTGCAGGCTGTGGAAGGTCGGTAGTTCAGTAGTTTGAGACCCATGTGTGCCGCATGACGGAGTGAGCTCCCGTCTCTAGTTCCAGCTCCTACCAACCTAGCAGTTCGAAAGCAAGAAATTGCAAGTAGATGGATAGGTACCACTTCAGTGGGAAGGTAACAGCGTTCTGTGCACCTTGGTGTTTAGTCATGCCGGCCACATGACCACGGAAAAGTCTTCAGCTTTGAAATGGATATGAGCACCGCAACCCTAGAGTCGGATTCGACTGGCTTTCAAGCAAGGGAACCTTTACCTTTACCTTTACCTTTATACTTCTAGCCTGAGGTCTGGTTAATGGATATTTTTAGGGCTCTTCAATGATCTGTTTTATGCTGTTTTTGTCCATGGCTTATTTTTAAGCTTGGCAATTTCTATTGTTTTATAGTATTGTTTTTGCTTGTAAATTAATATTATACTTCACTGGAGTTCGATATATACACTCATCAACAGACAATAAATGTATTAACATATAATCCGTTACTGATACCATAAGAACAGCAAGCAGAAATACCCAAAGTTAATTAAAAACCCTTGCAGAATGGAGCAATCATACAAGCCTGGCAAGCAATATGGGTATTGTGAAGAAATGCATTTTTCCTTTGGAGGTTTAAAATGGGCCAAACCTCTACTCTGAGTTTTAAAAGCTTTTTTTCTATCTGGGCAGAGAGCAGGCAGGGAGGAGGGAGGTCGCTTCTTATTCTGTTTACCTTGTTTGTTGTCAAAACGGTTTTGACAAAACCAATAAAAACATTATTTATTTATTTTTTAAAAGTTTCTAATTCCATACTTTTAATAATTAATATTATATTTATTTTAAAAGTAACATTAACAGTAACATAAGCAAACATCTCAATTACCACTCTGGAACTTGGAAAACTATACTGAAATGGTGAGATAAGTCTTTAAATATAAGTTGAATTCATCCCTCCAAAAGTTTCCAAAATGGTGACAAGTCACCAGTTGCCTCTGTTCTTTCTCAGGCCTTGCTTTGGGTCAATAAGGCAGAACGATGACCTTGAAGCAGCCACTTTCTAACATAATATTTTGGGTTGAAGGCTGTTAATGGAGGCCCGACAACTCTTATAAATAATACGGTTCAAACAGCCCACGACCGTTCTGGCCGTTGGGCTGGGGAAGCGCCTTTGCCTCCCAGCCGGAAGAGGCAGAAAAGGATTAGGCGCCAAAAGTGCCACATACGGGACTTGGGAGGGGAGGGGCAGTGAAGGCTTAAAAGCCCAGCCCCGCCTCTCCTCCTCAGCAGTCCCGCACAGTTCGTCGGCCGAGGGAGCTCAGCGGTGCACCGCATTGCTTGGCCTACCTGTGCTGGGGCCACGCGGCTGAGCTCCTCTTCGGGGCGGCAACCAGAGAAGAGGTGGAGGCCTGCCGGTGTGAGGCCTCCCCTGCTGGGACTGGTGGCATGCTGCGCAGCTCCGCGTGGACCTTGAGCGATGGATGTGGCAGCAGACGTGGGGCTGGACATCGGTGTGGAGAGCAACGGCAGACAGGCTGTGTCCACACAACAGTTGTTGGGATGGTCTGGGGTCGCGGTCCCCCCTTCGGCTGGAGCGCAGCTTCACCCCCAGGAGGTGAGTCTGCTAGCGCGCCGCCATAAACCGGAAAGCCATTTAGGTTCATCTTGACACACATTAAGGGGGGGGGGGATTTTCTCCTCTGCTTGGTACCAGGGAAACCTCAGTTTGCGCTATTGCCCACTAGGGGAATCCCGTCAATCTGTTGTAAAAATAACTATCACCCGTAATATTCCTTTGGGATACGTTGGGGTATAACTATACCCAGTCCTGCACGTGCCCAGTGTAACTTTGACTGGGCGCACACAAAGCTACCACCCCTGTGAATGCAAATATCTGGATTATTGTAGTTACATAACACCCATTTTGTTGCATTTTTGAATGGTTATTGCCTTAAACCGCCAGGGAAACCTCAGTTTGCGCTATTGCCCACTAGGGGAATCCCGTCAATCTGTTGTAAAAATAACTATCACCCGTAATATTCCTTTGGGATACGTTGGGGTATAACTATACCCAGTCCTGCACGTGCCCAGTGTAACTTTGACTGGGCGCACACAAAGCTACCACCCCTGTGAATGTAAATATCTAGATTATTGTAGTTACATAACACCCATTTTGTTGCATTTTTGGCTGGTTATTGCCTTAGACCACGGGTCTAAAAAGGAAACATATCTGTAAATGGATAACAGATCCATGTATGCCTCAGCCCTTTGCTGGCTCTGCCTGGTGGCTGATTCCCCACTCAAAGCGAATGGCTTGTGGTTTATTAAAAGCTGTCTGGGACACCAAGCTTGGTGGACAAAGACACGGGCAGTTATCCGGTAATTCTGGGTGCTGCTAGTCACGCTGGATCCTGATTTCCAGCGTGAAAGCAAATAATAATAATAATAATAGTAATAATTTATAGAATAACAATAAAAATAATTTAAAAGTCCCCAACAGACCCTTGCTAGGTTTAGGAAGCCATTTTTGTGCTTGGAAAATGCTATTGGGGGGATTCGATTTCTATGCTCAGCCCTTCCCCACCACCGCCGCCACCCAGAGCTATTCGCCTCCTGCTCCTTACCCACAGGCACACGACACACACACACACACATGCCACCACCGACCAGTGAGCTTTAACAGTGGGACCCCCGGCTAGCCTGTCTCTGGACAGGGAGGCTCTCTTTGGCCATCTCCGCAGGCGCCTCCTCACTCCCAGTTTCCGCGGTCGCTGCTCCCCAGCCGTGGTGCTGCTCCTGTCTGAGCCAGGGCTGCTAGTTGCCGTTCTGGTGCCCTGCAAAGAGAGCAGCTCCTGGCAGAAGGAAGGCATGCTCTTGCACCCCGGGGAGGTGGAGGCGGCTGGCCAGAGCTTTGGGGCCTGAAAGGGAAGCTGCTCCCCTCCACCACTGTGAGTTCTTGGGTTCCCCGCCCAGCCTTGAAATGTTGGAAAGATGCAATTCACACCATCGGGGCTAGACTGCAAAGGTCAGAACAGCCTGCTTTGTTGGCTTTTTCAAAGAGGTGCCCACCGCTACCTCTTCCTGCGGGGCTTCTCGGCCAGGGGCAGCCCATTCCTGGGCCAGGAGGTCACCTCTGCACTGGCTAGAGCCAGCACCACCCACCCACCTCTCTCTCTCTCTGTGCCTCAGTTCCCTGGGCCTCCCGTCGCAACCCCACCCCCAACGGAGAGGCCCACACTGATTAAGCTGTTGGACCCCCCTATCTAGGGAAGAGAGCGGCAATGAGGCAAGTGGCAGCAGCAGTGGTGGGAGTGCAGGAGCCACGGTGGAGGGGCGACCAGCAGAGCAGTGAGACGCGGTCAAAGGCCCGGGCCTGGGGCACTGAGGAAAAGCGCCCGGACTGCAACAGCTGGAGGCACGAGATCAAGGGTGGGCTTGGAGGGTGCTGGGGGAGGTCTGGCCGAGTCCCAGGGAGACCAGTGAGAGTAGCATGGAGGTGGGGCGAGCAGAGAGGAAGAGTGGCGCCAAAGCCCAGGGCCCCTGCATGGGCTTTGCAGCAAGACTGTGGGGGCTGGCAGGTGGAGGCAGGGCCCAACAAGGCTGCCTCTGAACAGTAACTCCCCCAGCAGCACCACCCACCACCGCATGGCCACAGCCCCCCCCAGCCCAGAGGTAGGTCCAGCAGGGAAAGGGCTCCCTCTCAACCAGCTGTGGGGCGGAGCGTTCTTGGCCACCAAACTTGTTGCTGGGCAGTGGGAACTTCTCACCTCCTGGGGGAGGGCAGACGGGGGCATGCAGGTGAGGCAAGGCTGGCCCAGAGGAGCCTCTTTCCTTGGCTTGCTGCAGCTTTAACCAACCAACCTTTCCAGCAGGGGCTAGGGACCAAGTTTCAACTTCCTTCCATGGTCCACATGTTCTTTGATGAGCAGGTGGGAAGCGCAGTGGGTGGCTGAGACAACGGGTGGGCAGCAACTGCCTGGTGCAACACACATGCTTGGGGGCTTCAGTTTCACTTTTACAGAACACAGCCGCTTTGGGTGAGGCGGGGGAGGGGAGAGGCAGGGCGGGCTTGGAAGCCAGCCAGAATGCCATTCTGGGGCGTTCAGGCCCAAAAATAGCCCTGGTAACACCTAAGCTGAAGAGCCTGTCCTATATCTTAACAACTGATAGGGCTCATATAGAGATAAGGACAGAGGATTTGTGTTTTACCCATTTCTTTTGGTTCCCTCACTCAATCTGGTGCTCTGCTAAAAGTATGCTTGTGAACATTTTCTTTTAAATAAATACCGTGTTTCTTCGAAAATAAGACACTGTCTTATATTTATTTTTTCTCAAGAAGACACACTAGGGCCTATACCACAAATGCAAAGAAATCCTGCTAGGGCTTATTTTTTGGGTAGGTCTTATTTTCGGGGAAACAGGGTACTTTATCACTTTTGATGCTGGTAGTGGTTCTTTGTACCACATAGACCTCCACCATCTTGAATACACTATTTTAACTGGAGCACTGGGGGAAGGCAGGCAGTTGGCAAGTGGCTTTTCCTCCAGGGCATGCAAGGCAGTAAACTGTCCCCATGGTGACCAGATGCTGGCCAGTGGGAGACGCCGATGTAAGGCCTCAGATCTTGGAAGGGAAGCTGGGAGTCCTGACCATCCCAGCAGGCAGGCCTGTAGCTACAGTGGAACCCAGCCCCCTGACGTTCCACCAGGGCCCCCCAACTTACCACCTTGGCCAAGCCCCCCACCTTATTTGGCGGCGGCAAGCCTCACACCACCCTTTCTCCCCCTGGCAGCTCTCTATATGACTCCTCAGCAATTTGCTTTAAATGGGAGAGGCGGGGGGGGGCTAGCACACGCCTGCACTCCAGGTCACAAATTCACAGCTTGGAATGCAGGCACATGGCCCCACTTCTCCCCCAAAGCAATTAAAGGGACCCTTTAAATGCTTTGGGGGAGAAGCAGGATTGCGAATTTCAGTGCCCCCTCACTTTTTTAAAAAAAATCCTGGCTACAGGCCTGCCAGCAGACAATTCCTACAAAGGTCAGATGACAGTAGTGAGTTACCAGAGACAGAGAGAGAAAAGCCTTTGGGAAACCCTTGGAAGGCAGGGTGGAATATGGCCTGCAGGCCAGAGTAGGCACATTCCGCCACAGGTGCTTTATGTACTTTCATTGGCAGAAGATAGGGGCTCAATGGTGAAAGCATGAGCTTTGCCACAAACTACATAAACACATGAAAAGCTGACTTATACTCAGACCATTGGTCACTATTATCTACTCAGCCTGGCAGTGGCTCTCCAGGGTCTCAGGCAGAGGTCCTTCACATCACCTACTACATAATCCTTTGAACTGGAGGGGCCAAAAATTGAACTTGGGACCTTCTGCATGCTGAGCAGATGCTATAACTGAGCCATGGCCCCTCCCCAACCAATCTGCCAAATGGAAGGCATCTAAGCAGGGCCTACTGAGGAGACTGAAGGTGGTAGGTAGACTCATATGGGGAGAGATGGGCCTTCAACTATGTTGGTCCCAGTTTGGGGGTTAGGGTTGGTAGACTCCCCCCGGTGGAGGTGGGGTCCCCCATTGCCAGGCCCCACCACCTTGCCACTGATCAGTTGACTGGTGTGGGGACTTACAGGGAAAAAGTGCGAGGGCCAGTTGACATTGCAGTGACATGTCTATGTCACTTCTGATGTAACCTGGAAGTGACATTATCACGTCGGCAATGTCAAGGCAATGCTCTGGTATTTTGGCAAAAACTCTATGGTAGAAGCCAAATTTACCATAGTGTTTTTGCTCAGATACCAGAGTGTTGCCCCAATGTCACTGCTTTGGGTCATGTTGGAAGGGACGTAGACACGTTGCTTCAACATCATCTGGGCCCCCCTCCCACTCTTGGTAAGTTTTCCCTCATCCCCCGCCAGGCAACCCTAATGGTGGTTCAGTACTTATGACAAGCCACCTGACTGTGTTGCCACAAGCAGAATCTGCAACACGGCGTATCACAGAAAACTTCCTCAATGCGGGAGAAACAGGATTATGTAGAACTGAAAGTTCTGTTTATGAGCCAGATCATGACGATGTATAGAGGAAAGAGAAAAAATGAACTCCCTGAGCTGGGTGGCCAAGTACACTGGCTGTTAATGATTGCCTGATACTCTTTGCTGGTGTGATCATAATTTCTGTCCTCATTTTAATTCTTTCTTGGATTAGCCACTTACTTTTTATGCCTCTCACACTCCAGAGCATCTTGATATAATAAGAAAGCGCACCAAAAAACATAGGGAGGCCCAAAACTGGGTGTTACGAGGGATTTTTAAAAGTCTGCAAATTCTGCATTTTATTCAGTAATTACCTATAAAGTCTTTTCTTGTTACAAGTCTAATGGTTTTGCTATCTTGGTTAACCATGGAATGTATATTCTGTAGCAAGAGAAACTTTTCCAAAATTGTGTATGGCTGTTAGTAGGTCAGGAGCCAATCTTATGCCCCCCCTTTCCTCAATGGAAATTCCCTTCTTGCTGACTCTGTGCCAGTGTTCAGTCCCCTCTGTTTCGAAAGAGCTCATATTTCTCCAGGTTCAGCTCCTAATTGGCACTCTTCAGTTTATCACAGGCCATCTGTGGAAGTAACAGTTCATGCTGGAAAAAGGGTTTTGGCATGCATCAAAGTTATCAGCAAGGCATAGCAGACAAATTGAAAGAAGCAAGGAAGGCAGCAGTTTCTGAAAAGGTAGCAGCAGCATGACTAAGTCAAAAGCTATTAGTTTTAACTTTCACATCACTGCACAGCTCAAATAACAAACATTTGCCATTTGGATCCACTTCCCGATGACAGGAGGAGCAACCATGAATTACAAGTGTCTAAACTCCAACAGTGACATCATAATACTGGACAGTAGCTCCCTTATGAATAACTTCTTAATTTCATATTGCCCTCTTTTGGTTTTATAGTGGGACTTACAGGGAGTTTTTTACATTGCACATGAAGACAGAGGAGAGCTCCTATAAGCTGAATTCATGTCTTGAACCATCATATGAGATGCTTTTAATTCAAGAAGAAAACAGCTGTTTGGACCTGAACAGAAAAAGGGGGGGAGGAACTTAAGAGGATCAAACTGAAATCCTTTTTTTCTTACAGTGGTCAAGCAGATGTCTCTGAAAAGCCAGCATAGATCAACCTTTACTTGTGATCCCCAGAAACCACATACAGATACACTGGGTTGGATCCAGCAGAAAATTTCTACTTGTGCTACAGCTCTTGCACAAGTGTAATCAAAAGAAAAAGACCATGGTAACTAACTGCACTGTCAGACTTATTGTATCCTCACTTGCCTTTCTGCTTGTCCAAAATCTTGCGGAAACAATTCCTGTGTCAAATATATAAGGAGGAAAGCACTAGGTGTTGCACAAGATCTTGCACAAGTGAAACTACGATGTCCATTTATGCTTACATCTGAGAATCACTGGATCCAAGTCATTGTCTTTGATTATAGAGTTTCCATTTAAGCATCATGGTTCAGAGCCATGAGCCCCACACTTTATGAATTTTTCCATTCTTCTCTTAAGCCCATTTAAACTAGTGGCCTTCGCTACATCTTCTTGCAGTGTTCCCTCTAAACGCCACAGTGTTGTGAGCAGAAATTCACACTATATTTTAAGAATAATTTAAACATTATAAGAGAAAACAGAATCAAGTCAAATTTCACCCACCCCTTTCCTCTAGATTGGTAGACCTGTCCTCTGGAGAACAGGTCTACCTGCCCCTTTCCACTATATTGGTAGACCTGGCCTCCAGATAACAGGTCTACCCACCCTTTTCCACTATATTGGCAGACCTGGCCTTGAACTGTCAGCCTGTGCTGAGCCTTAGAAAACATACTAGCACTGGAGGGGGGGGGGGACTCTTGCAGTCTACTTTTTTTTTAGTGAAATATGACAACCAGCATTACAGGTCAAGTATAACAGAGGTGGAACAATCACTGTCAGAACACTGCCTAACCTAGCAAACAGGAAGTTGCTTAAATGTTATTAATCTGCCCAAACTACTTATTTATTCAAATATTTATATCCCACTTTTACCATGACTCAAGGCAGCTTACAAATCATACTGAAAAGCATGATAGCCACTATAATCAATGGGCCCCATAAGTTGTAATGGAGAATCAATCTGGAAGTATTTGGGGCTCTGGAAAGGCTGATTTTTGAGCCATAGCTGCTGGTGTCTCTCCTCAAGAAAGCCCCCAAGTTTCAAAAAGTTTGGACCAGAGGGTCCAATCCCATGAGCCCCAGAAGGAGGTGCCCCCATTGTTTCCAATGGAGGGGGAAATGCCTATCTCAGTTCACTTGTAGGCTGTGGTGCCAGCTAAGTTACCTGTGCTGCCAGCTAAAATGCCAGCCTCTCCTCAAAAAAGCCCCCAAGTTTCAAAAAGTTTGGACCAGAGGGTCCCATCCTATGAGCCCCAGAAGGAGGTGCCCCCATTGTTTCCAATGGAGGGGGAAATGCCTATCTCAGTTCACTTGTAAGCTGTACTGCCAGTTAAGTTCCCTGTGCTGCCAGCTAAAATGTTGTGCATCCCCTAGTGCAGCTTAGAGGGTACGTTGCTTGTGAGTTCCATTCAGTTTTTACTAATTGGGTTCCTCTTCGTTGGGTGCGTTATCCATTAGTTGACTGAAGACAGACTCACAATGCTCTGGTGAATGTTCATGGATGTCTCTGATGTGATGGCTACAGTGCAATAAAATCCCGTTTGTCAGGATTCTATAAAACCAAGGCTGCGGTTGTGCCCCAAGCAAAGACAAAGCTGGTCTAGGGCATTTCTTCTTCTGGTTACAAAAATCCAACCCCCACCATTCTCACATCGATTACAATAATTATTAAACACCTGATTTTTGTAATTATTGTAATTAAGAATAAAATAAACCCACAAGTCTAGTCCAATTAAACATTTTCTGTTCCCAAGTTCATTATAATGAGGTTGCACATACAAAACATTGACACTGTGGTGTAATTCCCTGGAAGACCCTTCATTTACTTCACATCAGTTGCCAACAGCTTTGCGTGAATTATGAAGATATCAGTCTCACACTGCTTAGTCATGTTTCTGAGTTCCAGCTTTAAATTTTATTTGGCCTTGGGATTCTGGTTATCTTCTTCCACCAACAGCTCAACAGGCGATTCACACTGCAGTTGTTCAGTCTATCATCTGCATGTGTACCAGTGCTCTCATAATTGTCAAACAGAGGTCCCTGCCACACGGTAGAGAAAACGATGGTAGAACTGCAGCAAATGTAAGCTGCAGCAAAGTTGAGACGGCGCGGTGGGATCTCACAGATCCCCTGAGCCGCGGCGCGTCGCTCCCCGGCACGATCAGATGCCGGGGAGAAAGCAATGGTGCAAAGGGGAGCCTGGCGAACTGCGCATGCTCACACATGCGCAGTTCAGCCAGGAGCTGGGGATGCACCGGCGCAAGGACGCGCCAGCGATCCCACGGCCAGCGTTGCTGCGGCCCGTTGAAAAGAACCACCTCGGGAGGTGGTTCTTTTTTGGAGCGGATCAATGTTGGAAGGGACGTATCAGGGACGGAGACGGTACGCTCCCCAGATGTTGATGTGGGATTGTGCCCGTTTGCTCCGCCCCCGTTCTGTCCCGCTCCCGGCCCAAACGGCCTCATATGGACAGGACTAGAGACTCATAAACTATTGAATTTGAGTCTGAACATGTCCTGTTACACATAAGCAGTGTGTATCACATTCAAGGGTACCAGCAAAGCGTACCAGAGCAAGAAGACTTCTGATGCCCTTGGGAGCTAGTGCAGGTTCATGCCAAAGAAGCAGCAGCTATCAATGCTCATCACACAGGAGAAGCATATGGTGCAGTAGCAAGTAAGTGCTTTGGTCAGGGAGTGGTGAGGCTATGACTGGTTTCCAGGCCTATGAAGTTGGCTGCCAGGAGCTACACCAAATCATCAAGGTTTTGTGCCCCAGAGGATCTCTGAGGACACTGTGATCCCTGTTGTACAAACTTCTTCAACAGCTAAGATTTGGTAGGATTTGACTACACAGTTCAGCGGGGGTAGTCATACTGCTTTGTCTGCTCCAAGTCTTTCCAACTATTTCATAGAGAACTTAACTTTCATTTGCTGTATGGCATATCATGCATTTTTTCCTTCCAGAATGAAATGAAGAAACCATAACCGTCTACACACACAAACATTATATTTGTTTAAAGAAATGAAATGTTTCACATGCCCCAAACATAAGCACCAAAAAGGTGATCCTATCTGTGTGACTCTACAACAGACAGTGTTGATTAAGATACTTGTTGGAAGATCAATTTAGCCAGAAATGTGTTGCCTTTGTACTCGAAGTATGTGCTTTGTACTTTGTGTACCAAACTACCAAATCTTCCTACATCTGGATAATTCATGTTTTTGCACTTGTGGCTTTGGGGGGGGGGAACCCTTTTAACATAAAAATTGTGTGCTACCCATGTAAAGTACAGAACCTGCAGTCCTCACTTTGTCTCTGCTCCATTTCCAAGAATCCATTTTCATCCATTCCACAGTTCATCTGACTGCAGGAACAAGCTCAAAACCAATGTGTGCCAAGCTATACAAATGCTGTTGCCACTGCACATAACCACTTTTTTTCTCATGGTAGTAGAAGCTCATCATAAGGTACCATTTGTTCTGGTGGTCATGAATATGACTAAGTCATGAAGAATAAATAAGCAATTTATTCTATATATATTTGTATCCCCTAGTTTTGTGCACTGAGTCGTACAATTCAGTTTCCCTTAAAATGAATGTTGTCTTTGTACAAACAATATTTTTATTATAATGGGGAACAATGAAAACACTCCTCGGGTTGGATTCCATAATCTATCAGCAGAAAGCACTGATGGCTGCAGATCTTCTTGGCTTCCTCCTTCCTGAAGTAGCAACTCCCAACCCCAGGGCAGTTTATTCCCATGATCACAGTACCTGCATGGAGTAATAGCTATGTGCAAAAGAGGAAGGAGGCAAAAGTACTCCCTCCTGCCTCTTGCATGAAGAGAGTTCCCCTGATGGAAGAGAAAGAAGAAAGGTATTTCACCTCTGTTTCCCTCCCCACTGCAGCCCTCCTGACCCCACATGGCTATTGCTCCATGAAGGAGTTGGGAGGAGGGGAAAGTGGGGGAAATCCTTGTGTGGCTCTTACAAGCTCCTAGCACTGGATCCAACTCCTTATCTGAACATTCAACATATTTGGATGTAATAAAATCTAAACTGGAATTCTGAGGACTGAAAAGGTAGACAGGTATTTATAAGATGATTCCTAAAGATTGTTGCCTTGACTAGTCTCATATGATGTTTCATCTGGAGGAAAGGGAAATCCAGCCCATTAAGTTAGAGCTGTTACAGGGTCGCAGGATGCAGCCTTGCAACTATATCCTCGCTGTGTAATAACTATACAGAAAAAAATGAGGTGTTAAGCTGGGAAAATGAATTTATCAGCTATACCACATGGAAATTGGTCAGACATGAATGTCTATTTAGAGGGAAGGAAATTATTATTTAATGGAATGATGTTGCTCTGTATTATCAGTTATTCCTCATCTCAGCCCTGTATTTGTCACGAACAAATGTTATAGCAATCTGATATATGTGCGGAATTAATCAGAAATCTACCGCAAACACAATCCAACAGTAAATAGCATTCGTTTCAGAAGAAATAATGAAGGGGAGAAAGAGGGAAGCTTAAGAGAACTGACCAAGCTAGGGAATGTTTTGAGCTGCTTGATTTAATAACTCACAATGATTGAGCTAGAACAAAACCACTGTATCCCTGAGACAACAGAAATAATGAAATAAATTCTGGAAACAAACCAAGGATTTTTGCGGGGAAGCTCATATGGTCCCACAGAGCTCAAGGACTTGTAGGAAATGTCTTTGAAATCAAAGTTTATGAATCACTAGTGCCTATAAAATTGCCTGCAGATGTTCTCAAGTGTCCCTCTGGTTATGGTTGCCAAAAAGGTAAACCAAGGGTGGAATACAGTAGATATAAAATGAAGATCTGTAATAGTGATCAGTTTTATGAACACAGTATATAAAAAAACCTTGTTTAATATTTAATTATTTGTTCTTCCTGATCTTTTTGGAAGTCCTAAGTACAGTGAATATGATGCATACAGTGTATGCTGTGCTCAGATAATCTATATTACATCATATACATTGGATAGACAATCTAGTAGCCATGGCCAGAGCCAATCTCACTAAGACTTTTCTTTGGAAATACTTGTACCACATACAAGCCCAGAATGGATGTCAACAATGACAGTGACTGGGAGCTATCAGGATGCACCTTTAAACTAAATTAGCTTGTCAACCTATAACCTTTTTGAATCATTGTAAAAGATCATTTTAGCTGTCACTGGTCTTAGAAGGTGGTTTAGGACAGCTACTGTGGTTCATATCTCTTAGCCATGACGGGAATGACTTTGGGCTAGTCACTCTCCCTCAGGCTCACAATCTACCTCATAGGGGTATCATAAGGATGAAATGAGGAAAGGGACCTTGAGCTACTTGGAAGATAAAAATGTGGTAGAATATTTCATCAAGTAGCCAAATGTCTTTGGGAGCCAAATTACCAGCAAGTATGGTATTCTCTAATGACAGGATAAGGATATTAATGTTTCAGTTTATATCAGATTGTTTTCTAGGGTAACATTTGGATTTTAGGATCCCAAAGATGTGCTCAGCTGAGGCTAGTTCCTGTCACCAGCTAGTTCACAGCCATGCAAATTGTTCAAGGTAGCTCAGCACCTGCTGACACCAAAAGCTAAGCCTTTATTATCACAGAAACAAACAATTAGCTCTGATATTTTTGCCAACAGGAGTATTCCTTGATCTGGATTTCAGTTAATAATTCAGGGCACCTTCCCTCAGCCACTCAAAAAGGTGGTTAACTGTCCGCTACTTAAGTAACTATCTCTTCAGCAAAATGACATGGCCAGTTATCACCCAGACTCTAATATGTCCTTTCTGGGAAAAGTGAGAGAGCAGTAGCGGACCAACTCCAGGTATTTTTGGATAACTCATCTCCTCTAGATGCTTTTTAATCTGGCTTCAGGCCAGGCTATGGGACAGAGAAGGCTCTGCTAGCATTAGCTGATGACCTCCATCTGAGTGTAGATAAAGGCTATACCTCTTTGTGGCTCTTACTGAACTTACCTGGAGCTTTGATACAGTAGATCATACTATTTTGTTGAGGCACCTGTAGGAAGAAGTAGGTATTGGGAATGCACACTGAACTGGTTCAAATCATTCCTCACAGATCAGACTCAAAGGGTTGCTACTGGAAACCAGTCATCATCAGTGTGGGACCTATCCTGTGAAGTTCCACAGGATGCAGTTCTATCCCCTCTGATTTTCAGTTTCTGTGTAAAACTTTGAGGACAACTCATTCATAGCTTTGGGACTGGTTGTCATCAATATGTGGATGACACCCAACTCTATATACCATGCCATCGTCAGGAAGTGATGCTGGGCAACGCTCTGGCAATGGGACTGAAAACTCGATGGTACCATTGAGTTTCCAGTCCCATTGCCAGAGCGTCGCCCGGTGTCACTTCCTGGCAACGGCATGGTGCGGCGCGTCTGTTGTCCCCGCAGGAATGATCCTGCGAGGACGTCTGTGTCCCCTGCTGAATCACAGTAAGTACTTGGGAAGCCTGGTTAAGAGCCTTGGGGATGTATTGGGCCCAATGTTATTGCTTGAGAAGCAAGTTAATGCAGTTGCAAAAAAGGGCTTACTTCCAACTCACCCTAGCTTGATCTGGCTGATCTGCTACCTGGATCCACACAACAGTAACATCAAGCTTAGGCTACTGTAATGCACTGTACATTGGTCTCCCCTCAAAGTCAATTTGGAAACTCCAGTTGGTGCAGAATGCTACAGTTTAGCTATTATCAGGAACTAGATGGAGCATGCATATTATTTGCATTCTGCAGTCACTCCACTGGCCGCCCAACTGTTACTGGGCTTAATTTAACTTATTTTGGTCCAGGTGGGGGTTCCCCTGATTTTTTTTTAGCTCCTGGCCACTGCCAGCCAACTGGCCAGCAAGGGAAGCCCCACCCCCAAACAGGGACATTGCATGTTGACACTCTGCTTTTTGGGCAAAATTCTATGGTTTTAGGGGGGGGGAACCCCCAGTGCACATGCAGATGAAAACTTATACCCAGAATAAAATGCTGTTAGTCTTAAAGGTGCCACTGGACTCAAACTTTGTTCAAGTAGTTTGCACATGGATAAACAATGAAGGGGAGTTGGAACTTCAGTTGGTTGGAACCAGTGCAAAAGAAAATAATTTTGTTAATAAAATTGGCCTTCATACAGATTACCTGCTTAAATAATAAATTCTCCTCTTCTCGCATTACTTAAGAGATATGGGGAATTTTGCTGAATTATTTTCAAAATAATTGATATCACCAAGAAGAGGACTTTTAAATTATTTTCTATGTATGGCAAGAAGAAGCCAGACCAGAGACAAATGTTTCATATGTACTGACATTGTCTGGCTGGCTGCATCTGGCTGTGAAATAATTCACATTGTTTAAGTGAGTGATGAAACAGCATGATGTAAAGGTCTTAAGCAAATTGATGAGGCATGTGCACATAATACTTCAGATATGCAGTAATGTGCTTAGGAATCTGTATCAGTTAGTGTATTAAAAATATGGTGTCTGTTGCTAAACATTCCCAGGAGCTTCCATATCAAAGTCAAGATTTTACTGTGATTTTCATATAGGCAACTGGATGTTGTAAGGCAAGCAAGCAAAGAGGGAAGAAAGGTAAGCTACGTATTTGCCACATTCATTGTTTTGGAATAAAATGGTATACATTTGTATCTTCAAAAAGCATTTCACTTCAGTCATTTGCAGAGCTGTCAGCAAAGAAGGAAAACCTGGGATAATGTAAGTAATGGTGAATATGTTTTTTCCCAATGCCAAGGTCAGTCACATGTTTTACACAATAACCTCTGTAAATCTTCCCATGGCTGCAGGATGTTGTGCAACCACTGATTCCGAGAGATCTTTAAACTCTCAATGTACAATTATATATCATACTTATATCAACTGTACTCTCCAGGTTTTCCCACTGAAGTATCCTAGGAACTGTAATGTGGAGATCCCTGTTCAAGCTCTATCTCTCATGTCAGACCAGGATTGGACAGATAGGGTTGCCAGATGCAAGTTGGGAAATACCTGGAGATTTTGAGGGTGGAGCCTGCGGAGGGTGGGGTTTGGGCAGGGGAGGGACTTCAGTTGGGTGTAATGCCATATAGTCCAACTTTCAAAGTGGTCATTTTCTCCAGGTGAACTGATCTCTGTTGCCCGGAGAACGGTTGTAATCGTGGGAGATCTCCTGCCACCACCTGGAGGTTGGCGCCCCTACAGACAGACCCAGTCTGAACTCCCTAAGCTGCCATGAAGCTTTCAGGGTACTCTTGGGTCAGCCTACCTGAGCTCACAGGATTGCTGTGGGGATAAAATGGAAGAGGGGAAAAATGATCCACACCATCAAATACACATCAGCACCAGCAATTGTGAGTAGTTTGTGCATGCTTAGATGACTAGGCAACTCTACAGTGAAAACTGAAGATTCAGTCAGAAAGTGATGAAGGTGCCATTCCATGTTTACCAGAAAGTAACCCAACCATTTCAATGTACAGATGTCATTCACAATTGATGACAACTGGGTGTCTGAAGCACAGCATAACATACAATGCAAGACTGGAACCAGGAGGTAGAACTTGCTTTCATTTCAACAGGATGAAGAATAGAGCATTAATATGCATCTCAAAAAGAGCACTGGTTTTAGAAGTTAGCAGAATTTTTTAAAACTATGTACCTGAAAAGATTAAAATGGTTTGGAATGATAAATCCCTGAGAGACTCCTAAAAATCCTTCAGTTGCATAATAGACACTATACTTAGTACCTCACTATATGTACATAGTTGCACATTATGTGCCGAATTTATGACCTGATGATGGAGCTCTCTTGCCCAGACCACCTATGTAGTCTGTTTCTCTTGGAAAACAGCTCTCTTAACTTTACTTGTATGTTTGCCAGATCCCAGTGCTGTCAGCATGTTCATCCAGCTTGCTTGCAAACAGTAGTGCTTGGATATGACATCACCCAGAAATGCTTAAGATCATGGCAATGGTGTAGAAATGCAATGGTCCTCAAGGCAGGGATGAAAGTAGAAGGACAGTGCACCAGGCCAGCACTCGAAAGGACACAACTGGGTGAAGGGGACTGCTCAGCACAGGAAGTAGCAGGCACCTCAAGACCATGGTGATGAAACCCAAGAGGGTAGAGAGAAGTGGTGCTCCCTTATTTATTTTATTTATACTTTAGATTTCTATACCGCTCCAAACAGGGAGCGGTGGCGCAGGTGGTAAAATGCCTGCCTTAACAACTATGAACAGCCACTATGGCGGTTCGAGACCCACCGCAGCCGGGGTGAGCTCCCGGCTCTAGTCCCAGCTTCCGCCTACCCAGCGGCTCAAAAGCAGTTAAAAACATATAGCGAGTAGACAAATGGGTACCTGCCCTTAGAGGGGCAGGGGGCACCCTCCTCCATGTGAGGCATGTGGTGGAGGCATCGGCGGCAACGGCAGAACATCGAAGGCAGAGCACTGGCGGCAGCGGCGGCGGTGCGAGGTCGACGGAGCGCATCCTGGTAGCCAAGTACAACATCGAGCGGCTGAGTCAGATGACGACAACGGAGGCGGAACCGGAAGGCGCAGCATTGTGGAAGCGCAGGCACAGCGGAGCCAAACGTGGACATAGCTGACGCTGGAGCGGACACGGGACTGCGCCCTAAGAACAGACCGCCGGGAAAAAGAAGCCACCACGATCCGTCTCGAACACCAGATGGAAGTGCCGACCCGAAGACCTCATAAGAAGACCTTGCAAAAAGTGCCGAGCCGGAGAAACAACAGTGCCCACCACCAGGGTGCCGGTAGGTAGCCCCTCCCCCTCACTATGTGGCCGTAGTTAGGGATAGTAACATTGAAACCCTGTAAACTGCCCAGAGACCCTCCGGGGGTCACGGCAGTCTAGAAATCGAATCGAAGCTATAAACCCCGAAGGGTCTCTGAGCGGTTTACACAGTTCCAAATTATCCCTAACTAAGGCCACATGTTTACAGGGGTCGGGGCTACCTACCGGCACCCAGGTGGCAGGGCTCACTGTTCTCGGCTTGTTCCCGGACGGTCTTTTTTTGGTGTTGGTGTTCCGATGTTCCGGGCGTTTCTGGTGTCTGGCGAGGTCTTTTCGGTCCGGCGGCTTTCCTTCTAGGCAGGCTCCTCTAGTGCGTGGTACATGTTGACTTACAGCCCAGCTAACGCCCGATCCGGCTCCGCTGCGCCTGCGCACATCACCACGTCCTCCTATGGCTCCGCCTCCGTCTCTGCCTCCGTCCCTCCGCTGCCTCGCTCTGTCGATCAGATGTCTCGCCATTCCACCATCGCCGCCATTTTTTCGCCGATGTTGCTGCCGCTGCTTTGATACTCCTGCCGCACACCCCATATATAAAAGAATGCAGAGGGAACCACTGACCCCAGCAGATGCACTCATGGGAGACAGATTGGTAAGGAAAAAAGGAAATATGGCATCAGCATGAATAAATCCAAAAAATGTGTCTGCTTCACATCATCTGGATCCCATCTCTCTTCTGTATATCTATGGACCTCCTTGAGACAACCCACCCTGCTCATTGAGGTGGGCATGACAACTGCATTCCAATATTTTTTAGTAAAGGTGAAACCCCTAAAAAAAATCTCATTCCTTGTTTGCATTGTCTGAACGCATGGCCATGTTCTTGTAAGAATCTGTTAGAAAAGAATGTACACGTGTGCCCAGAGAAAAGTACCATGAAAGATAGTCCAGGCAATTGTGAATGCATTTTGGTTGCCAGCAGACAGAACAAGCTGATGACATTCTCATAATTGGGCCTTTTTTCCCACCAGTGCTGGAAGGCCATCCTGAACTGCCTTTTCATTAGAAACCACTCTGTGAGTTGTAGCTACAGAGCCATTCACAAAAAGTGCATGGCGCTCAAATCTTCGCAATGCCAAATGTTCAGAGTCTGTGTAAATTAAGTGTCACTCATATAGCATTTGTCTGATAAGAAGGCAAAGGGAATTGCTACAAACTAATGAACGAATAATCCCCATTCAAGGGTGTATTTGTGCTCAGGAAGTTAAAATGGGAAAGCTATTGGTTCTTCTAATCCATCTGCTGTACTTTCTTAAGAGTGCTTTTCTTCAGTGTCCCAAAGGTTTTTGATATGTTTGTAATTGTGGTTTTTGTAAGTGGTCTTCTTGCCTTAATTATTGTTTTGGGGGAAAAGAAAAAAAACATGCTACTAATCTGAGTCTTTGGTTCTCTATCCCACCCCCCAGTTGACCATGTAAATCTTGGGGCTCAAACACCTGTACCTTTACAATTTCTTCATCCCTAATTTAGCTTGCCAGGGTAAACTACTTACCATTCATTTGTTTCTTCGGTCATTCGTTCGTTCATTCATTCATTTCCTGCTTTTCTCCCCAGTGGGGAACCAAAGCTGCTTACAACATTATTCTCCTCTCCTCCATTTTTAAGTGTTTTGTTTATAGGATCATGGATTTCTGTAACTAAATGTAAATTTTCAAAGGCCTTTGACTTTGACCACCTCTGTTTCTCACTTGCCTTGAAAGACCGTTGCCTGGGTCGCCATAATTCGGCTGCGACTTATGTAATCAGCATGGCAATTCTCAGTAATGATAAGATGGATATTTTCAATTATGCAGATTGGCTTTCCGATACTGGCTGTTTATTAATCTTTTGCTCTAATATATTTTTGGAAATTATGCTCTTTAATTACAAAAGGCTACTGACTTTTGATGTATACTCAGCAGGGAGCTGAGTGTTACATTTTTTTAATTAAATGTTTTATTTTATTTTAAACAGAACAAATATAACAGTCATAACAAACAACAACAATGAAATTAAGCTGAATATTAACAACTACATGTAATAAATTGTGGATGGTTTACATATGATGAAACACCTCATAATACTTAGAAGGAACATTGAATTTAGAAGATTCAGCATTAAAAATATATTCAAGAAAAGGAAACCATTTGAATGGACTTTTGTATTATATAGATGGAGTAAAAATGAGCAACGAAGCAAACGACCCCAGAAAACAATGAATCAAGAGACATTTGTATGTGTAAAGTGCTGTCAAGTTGCAGCTGATTTATAGTGACCTCACAGGGTTTTCAAGGCAAGGAATTAAGTAGAGGCAGTATGCCATTGCTGTCTTCTGCAAAGTTGTACTTGGTGGTCTCCCATCCAAGTACCGACCTTACTTAGCTTCCAGGATCTGATGAGATCAGGCTATATTATACCATTCCACATCCCACTGGATGTTTACCAATTAAATTATCCTCTTGTCTGTTCAAAGCATTGTAATATGCCATTTAGGTTCCTGTATACTTAAAATAATCACTGTAATATTATAATCCTACCACTTTTTACAATCTGGGCCGATTTTAAGACAGACAGAGTAAATTCTTTTCACCATCAGTGTTTCCAAGAATCATCAGCAGTTTCCTTTTCTAATGCATGGCAACCAACCATTGGAATTTAGAGCTGGAAGGGACCCATACCATGTAGCACCAGCTATTATATCATTGAGGTGACTGGTCACGAGAGCTCCCACGCCACAGTCTAGCAGCCAGCTTACCCTGGCATGGAAATCCTCTGGTACCTGAATTTTCCTTGGGCCCAGCTCAGGATGCCAGAAAGGGATATAGAAGCAAGCTCTTCGATGGTTACAGCCTTCCAATTTTGTTGTTGTTCAGTCGCACAGTCAAGTCCGACTCTTCGCAACCCCATGGACCAGATCATGTCAGGCCTTCCTGTCTTCCACCGTCCTCTGAAGTTGGCTCAATTTCATGTTCGTTGCATCTATGACACTGTCTAACCATCTCATCCTTTGCCGTCCCCGTCTTCTTTGACCTTCAATCTTTCCCAGCATCAGGGTCTTCTCCAGTGAGTGCTCCCTTCTCATTTGGTGGCCAAAGTATTTGAGCTTTAGTTTCATTATCTGGCCTTCCAGGGAACAGTCAGGGTTGATTTCTTTTAGGATTGACTGATTTGATCTTCTTCCAAGGGACTCTCAAGAGTCTTCTCCAGCACCATAGTTCAAAAGAATCTATTCTTCGGTGCTCGGCCTTCCTTATAGTCCAACTCTCGCAGCCATACATGACTACTAGGGATACCATTGCTTTGACCATGCGGACTTTTGTTGGCAGGGTGATGTCTCTACTTTTTATCATGCTGTTTAGGTTCGCCATCGCTTTCCTCCCAAGGAGCAGGCGTCTTTTAATTTCATGACTGCTGTCACAGTCTGCGGCGATCTGGGATCCCAGGAACGTGAAGTCTGTCACTACTTCCACAGCTTCCCCTTCTATTTGCCAAGGAGTGATGGGGCCGGATGCCATGATCTTAGTTTTTTTGATGTTGAGCTTCAAGCCCACTTTTGCGCTCTCCTCTTTTACCCTGAGCAAGAGGCTCTTGAGGTCCTCTTCACTTTCTGCCATCAGAGTGGTATCGTCTGCATATCTGAGGTTGTTGATCTTTTCCCCAGCAATCTTAATTCCCGCTTGTGATTCATCCAGGCCAGCATTTCGCATGATGTACTCTGCATATATATTAAATAAGCAAGGCGACAATATACATCCTTGTCGTACTCCTTTTCCTATGCTGAACCAATCAGTTGTTCCATATCCGGTTCTAACTGTCGCTTCTTGGCCCTTATACAGGTTTCTCAAGAGACATGTGAGGTGGTCTGGTACTCCCATCTCTTTAAGGCCCTGCCATAGTTTGTTGTGATCCACACAGTCAAAGGCTTTAGCATAGTCAATGAAGCAGAAGTAGATATTTTTCTGGTACTCTCTTGCTTTCTCCATAATCCAGCGAATGTTGGCAATTTGATCTCTAGTTCCTCTACCTCTTCGAAACCCAGCTTGTACTTCTGGTAGTTCTCTATCCACGTACTGTTGAAGCCTAGCTTGTAGGATCTTGAGCATGACCTTGCTAGCGTGTGATATGAGTGCAATTGTGCGATAGTTTGAACATTCCTTGGCATTGCCCTTCTTTGGGATTGGAATGTATACTGACCTTTTCCAATCCTGTGGCCACTGTTGCGTTTTCCAAATTTGCTGGCAAATGGAGTGCAGAACTTTAACAGCATCATCTTCTAAGACTTTGAATAGCTCAACTGGAATACCATCACCTCCACTAGCTTTCCACCTCTCGCAACTTTCGATCCTCTCCCACGGACGCCGGCCATTTTCAGCTTTGTTTATACTAAAGAGAGCCCTTTTCACTCTTCTTCAGCAAGTGCAAATTTATCAGCAAAAAGAGCTAAGTCTTTGGCACACTTGAGTGCTTTTCGTTTCTCCCCCCCCCCTCTCTTTAAGACACAGTTCGGTTTGTTTACGTCTGGGAATCACTCCCGGCGCCGCTATAGGTGGTGGGGGGGTCGGAACTCACTTTTAGAACTTATTCGCTCGTCTTGTTCTCCGGTTCATTGACGGTCTGGTCACAGACACCTCTTAGTCACGCTTCATTCGCTGACCTTCTTGCTTGTCCCGGCCGGCATCAGCTATGCTCGGTAAAAACCGAGCCTCTCAGGGGGTGGACCGAATGGGGCAAAAGGAGCGCCTCAATTCTCCGGCTTCGCCATCGAAGAGGTCGCCCCTCAAGCGCCCCCGGCTTGGAGCCTCTCTTTCTGAGGCTCACCTGGGGGTGCCACTTGAGGTGGCACTCCTCCAACACCCCTGGAGCACGGAATGCCTCCCCTACTTCAGGGGAGAGCCTCCGCCATCGCTGAAGCCACAGACAGGAGCAGGGGTCTTTTAATTTCATGGCTGCTGTCACAGTCTGCGGTGATCTGGGCTCCCAGGAGCGTGAAGTCTGTCACTATTTCCACGACTTCCCCTTCTATTTGCCAAGGAGTGATGGGGCCAGATGCCATGAGTTTTTTTGATGTTGAGCTTCAAGCCCAACATGACCTTGCTAGCGTGTGATATGAGTGCAATTGTGCGATAGTTTGATCATTCTTTTGCATTGCCCTTCTTTGGGATTGGAATATCCCAATCCAATTTCCAGTCCTGTGGCCACTGTTGTGTTTTCCAGATTTGCTGGCAAATTGAGTGCGGCACTTTAACAGCATCATCTTCTAAGACTTTGAATAGCTCAGCTGGGATACCATCACCTCCACTAGCTTTGCTGTTAGTAATGCTTTCTAAGGCCCATTTAACTTCACATTCCAGGATGTCTGGCTCGAGGTCAGTGATTATACCGTCGTGGTTGTCAAGGACATCGAGGTCTTTCTTGTATAGTTCTTCTGTGTATTCTTGCCATCTTTTCCTAATCTCTTCTGCTACTGTTAGGTCCCTACCGTTTTTGTCCTTTATCATGGCCAGCTTTGCATGGAATGCTCCCTTGATTTCTCCAATTTTCTTGACGAGATCTCTAGTCCTTCCAATAGAGATGCTTAACACTGGCTTAACTCACAACTTGCCCACCAGCAGTGAGGAGGGAACTGGTTCCTTGCTTGGAAGCTCTCCTACCTGTGATGGGGTTTACCCTGCTGCACAGACTCACTACCACCACTCAAGACGTCCCCATATACACACCTTCTGAAGCCACTTTGCAGCTGCCCTCTCTATACCTTTCCCTTCCATACAGACTCGCTGCCTCTGTCACTTGAGACCAGCAGCTGAATTCCATATGCGCTGTCTTCCTTTCCCTGATCCCGTGGCTTAAAGCTGGTTCCCTTTGATTAACTAACCCCAAATCTACTGTTGTTTGGTTTCATTGGTTTATTTATATCATATTTTGTTTTTGTTATGAGCCACTTTGGGTCCCTTTGGGGGGGAAAAGTGGGACATAAATTCATCGAGCAGTCAAGCATAGCCAGCAACCCTATTTTTAACCTAGTAGGAACACTGTGAGAAATATATTGATGAGCACTCTAACTGTATAGGAATCAAAATGAAATCAAGTGATTGTTTCTATTGACTTAGTTGTGTAATTTTCCTCAATATTTGCAATGCATTAAAATATTGCTTATTTATTTAAAATATCTGCATGCTGATTTTCCGTCATATTTGCAAAGCAGTTTTTATTGTGTGCTTTTCTATGATGAGAAGACATATATAATCTCTTTTCAAAAGATATATCTATGATCATAAGACTTTAGTAACGCATGATACAGAGCTGCCTTCCAGCTCAGTAGATAATATTCTTTCTATAACAAAACGTCTCTTCATTAAGCAATTCCCAGAAGTACCCAATCTGGGTGCGATGATCTGTAAAGCTTGCATTATACATTGGCCAGGATTTTTCATTATTCATGGGCCCTTCTCATGCACTACTTCCCTTAGCTGATTGGCATCTGTTTGAGACAATGAGATGCCTTTAAACTGCCTTAACTTGGCAGTGGTATCCAAAAATCAATAAACATTATTTTGGCTGCAAGCTGCAACCGAATGATGTTGGAGGACACAGCAGGGGAGTTAGTGATTCTGAGCAAAAGTCAAAGCTGTACAGTTTCAAAAGCAAGAAGGGTAATGATTGGTTCAGCTTCTCAGCCTTTGAGTTTGGATGCACAAACACTCTCTATTAAAGTCAATTTGATCTTATTAGCTTATTGCATGTGGAATGATAGCAGTGTGGGAGCCTTCCTGACCTTTTTTTGGTAGGCCATGACCATGGTGGTATGGCATGGTCTTACAGGGAAGGGAGTGCATATGGAAGCTGCTTCTGGCTATGCACCAATGAAACTGGCATTTGTGCTTGTCCTGCAGTGGACTTACCAAGTGATAAGAACTTCTAAACACATATTTTTTCTGCTAGGTTAGAACTTTTATGGGCAAGTAAGCCCCTTGGGGCTCTCAACCAAGTAATGAGATTTCAGATCAATGCCAAAGAAGCAAATGATGGTTGATGGACTCCACTAGTTTGTATTGAAATTTGTTTTTACCGTTTTCAAAGAAATGGTTTGCAGAGGTAATTTTATGGTTTGACAAAACAGCATTGAACCATATATTTTAGCCATTGAAGTGAACACAGTTTTTCATATGAGACATGCTCATTTATGTCCTGGTTTGCATACAGACTATAGGGATTTGCATGGGGGAAATATATTGATGTGAAGTGAACATACCAATTACATTTACTGTTTGTGCCTGAATCGAGCTGCAGCACTTTCATTGCCAGATTGTTATAAAAGGGCAAAGATGTAGATTTATAACAATAAATATAAGATTTCTGGTATAAATAGATGTTAAATCTTTACAGACCACTTAGCAGTAACTGTCCCTGCCTTGCAGATATAGGAGCATCTATTACATAATTATTGTACGTGTGCTTAAGCTTAGTCAGAAGAACCCAGCCAAAATAAAAAGAGCACGTGATACTCAGGGGCAAACCACACATTACACCTAATACATATAGTATTAAAATGTATATAACATTAAAAAAAATTATCTGGGGGAGTAGGAGAGAAGGTTCAACTCTTTTCTTACTGGCTGATTTTTATGCTCAAAAATTGCCCTGAATTTGTCTCCTTCTTGCTTAAGATACTGAATCAGATCATTGGTCTATCAAAGTCAGAATTATCTACTGAGACTGGGGGTTACTCTCCAGGGTTTTAGTACAGGTTTTTTCACACCACTAACTCCGTTTAAATGGTGATACTGGGGACTGAAGCTGGACCTTCTGCACGCTAAGCAGATGCTTTACTACTAGAGCTACTAGGTCTCCCATTCTGGTGGGAAACCTCCTGCCAGCAGGCCTACCCAATCTGCTGCTGCTTGCTGGGCCAGTGAGGGAATTGGGTGTTGATTAGCATCAGGCTTATGCCATGATGTCCCTCCTGGTGAAACCGAGATGCGACATCATGTCAGGGTGACAAAGTACTAGTTGCTCAAAACCTGATAGTGAAACTATCAACTAGTTTGTATTGTGAAACTATCAAGTTTTGGGTGAATGCTAGAGCATCACCCTGACATGACATTTCTTCCAGGTTGCATTGGAAGTAACATCATGGCACCTGTGTGACACTGAAAAGATCAGTCCTCTCCTCACCACTGCTGTCTCCCACCAGTTGCCAACCAGGGTCTGGCAATCCTATTTACTACTGAGCCACAGCTACTTCTGAGTTATAATCTAGGTGTACCACATGTTTACAAGCATAATTATGCATCTGAAGCACATGGAAGAGTGATCAGCTTAGAGTGAGCGCGTTTTGACTAAAAAAAATTGAAGGGAAAGGATTACGCACTCCTGCTGCTTCATAGTTTCTTCACTCAGTATCTACTCCCCACAATGTTTGGAGGTTGCTTTGCATAAAAAAGTATCTTAGGCTGCGGTCACACGGAGCATTAGCCACGCTAAAGAGACAGAAGATAGGCGGATTTTCCGGGCACGATCACAGCGCCACATCTGGGAAGCGTAGAGATCCTGTGGCTCACCCGAGGCTTCCTGCCGAAGATGCGGGGTAAAAAACTAATACCTCCGAGGTACTAGTTTCTGGAAACCGCGGGGCAAGGGCGGGCGCCTGATCGCGTTTCCGGTGGTAGGTCGTGGCATCTGGCACCCGCCCATCTCCCGTCGCTAAAAGTTTTTTCTCCAAGTCTCCATGGGATGCGCACAAGCACTCAACAGCGCATGCGCACACTTCATTTAAAAACAAACAACACAGCCCCCTCCTCTTTTCCGTACTCCCCACTCCTGGCTCGGCCTGCTCAAGAGGAACTCTCTGCACCGGGCGGCAGAGGGGGAGGTGCAGGGGAAGTGGCAGGAGGGCGGCCCGGCTGAAGCTCCTCCTGGAGCAGACCGGACGAAGGACACAGTTTGCATTCCTCTGCAGCCCTGGAAGGGGTTAAACCTGCGGAGCCTTTTGCTAGAGAGGCCACTTCTTTGCCGCGCCACAGGATTTTCCTGTGATTGGCACCTCCCCCCCTAACCACGGGACCTCGACGGGACCTCGACGCGACATCTGATCGCGCAGCCGCACGTTATTTTGCTCCAGGGCAAATAGCCACGCTTCCTCCCCGCATTTTCCTGCCCGTGTGACCGGGGCCAGAGATTGTCATGAAGTTTATCACAGAGTTAAGAAGAATGGAAAGAATTCAGATGGGTCTGCTACAACTATTGAGTAACAGATCACTGGGTTGGATCAGCCAATCATCTCACCAGGCCTGTAGCCAGGAATTTCTAATTCGGGGAGGCATTTAAAATCCTTGGGGGGCACTGGCTAATTTAATTAAAGTTAATTTACTTAAGGTTGAAGTTCTTGAGCTGCCCAGATGGAGTCTTTCCATCCAGATGGATGCCTTCCCGCAGCATCCCCGAGTGCTGATCCTCTGTACCCCCTCCTGCCTCCACTGGCCCTCACCTGCTCGGTGGGGTGGCCGTGCAGGCTTCCCTTGGCTGCCAGGTCAGGCTGTTGCCCCAAGAGCTCCTTGGGGTTCAGATCGAGGCCGAAGCCCCCTGGCCTGCCACCTGTTGTGCAGAGGTTGCAGCGCCATGGATGCGCTGGGCTGGGAATGGCTCCCAGTTGAAGTTACAGAGTGGGTGGAAGTGGTGGTGGCGCACTGTGCACCAGCGGGATTGGGCCCAGGCTGGGCTGGCTACTGAGGAAACAGCTGAGCAGCCTGTCGGCATCTCACCCGATGCATCTGGGTCCTCTGCCACAGCGCCAGCCTCCGGATCCCAGCTTTGGGAGAGAAGAAAAGGAGATCATGCTGCCCTGCCCCTCCAGCATCAATCCACATCCCTGATAGCATGCACCAGGATCCAAGTGGCCAGTGCTTCCCTAAATGTTCACCTGGTGGCTAAGCAGACCTCCAGCTTAGGGCGGGAAGCCCCGCTGTTTGCCAGGGAGGACAAAACTGCAAGGGGCCCTGGCGGGTGGCACAGACACCTCTCCCACAGCCATTCAGCTACAGAGAAAAGCAAGGAGAGGTGGCAGTTGGAAAGTCATGGGGACTTTGAAGTAAGTTGGGGGGGCCAGCCCCCAAACGCCCCACTGTAGCTACAGGCCTGCCTCTCATTCAATATCACCAGACTCCACTCCTTACTACAGCCCCTCTTCTATCTGGCATTTGTCCATGCAGGTTCCATGATCTTTAGCATACCTTTTGGCGGTTAAAGAAGACCCCCACCCCCCTTATAAGACAATGTAATATGTTTCAGTGGCTAAAACCCAATTGTCCCAATTCAGCTTGGGTGATGTGCAGAACTGCATGACCTCGAATATTTCCACAAGGGAACAGATCCCCATCTCATACTAAGCAATATATTCGCACTAGATCAAATACAGTGCCTGTATTGATATGTTTCATCCCACACTTAGTGTAAAAGGGAGACCATCTCAGCGATAGCGAGGACTCCTCAGAAGAAAAGGACACCTCAGGAGAAGAGGAGTCCCGTGTAGCCAGCCTTGAGTTAACAGAAGCTGACCAGCAGGAAAAGGAGCCACAGGCTTGTCAGGATTCATAGCCAACAGCTGGTGCAGAGCCACCGACACCCTCCAGCCCTGATTCAGCAGGTGAACTTCAGCTGGCCATTCCCAGCCTACCAGTATCACCTACACCCTTAGAGTGCTGCAGACAAAGGCTGAGAACAGAGCTACAGACAAGATGGCAAAGTGCATATCTCTTGGCCCAAAGCCAGCTGCTTGCTGATAACAAAGATGAGTAGTTGCAGGATTGCTTCTGAGTAACTGGTTGCAAGCATGACCCTTAGGCGTGGGGCTATAAAACCAGCCAAGAGAGACTGGTAGGTGTGGATGGAATGCGTATGATAGATGCTAAGCCACCATTTCTGCCTTGCCTGACTTCTGGACCTCTGACCTTGGACTGAATTACTCTGCTTTGCCTGACTTCTGGACCCCTGACTCTGGCCTGAAGGATCCTGCCTTGCACCTGATACTCAGAGCCTGCAAGCCAGTACAGTGGGACTCTTGCAATAGAATTCCTTCCTTCCTGCCTTCCTGCCTGCCTGCCTGCCTGTCCAACCAGTTTTGCAAGTTTGGGCCTGATTGGCAGACCTTCAATCTTTCCCAGCATCAGGGTCTTCTCCAGTGAGTGCTCCCTTCTCATTTGGTGGCCAAAGTATTTGAGCTTCAGTTTCATTATCTGGCCTTCCAGGGAACAGTCAGGGTTGATTTCTTTGAGGATTGACTGATTTGTTCTTCTTGCAGTCCAAGGGACTCTCAAGAGTCTTCTCCAGCACCATAGTTCAAAAGAATCTATTCTTCGGCGCTCGGCCTTCCTTATAGTCCAGCTCTCGCAGCCATACATGACTACTGGGAATACCATTGCTTTGACCATGCGGACTTTTGTTGGCAGGGTGATGTCTCTACTTTTTATCATGCTGTTTAGGTTCGCCATCGCTTTCCTCCCAAGGAGCAGGCGTCTTTTAATTTCATGGCTGCAGTCACAGTCTGCGGTGATCTGGGATCCCAGGAACGTGAAGTCTGTCACTACTTCCACGACTTCCCCTTCTATTTGCCAAGGAGTGATGGGGCCGGATGCCATGATCTTAGTTTTTTTGATGTTGAGCTTCAAGCCCACTTTTGCGCTCTCCTCTTTTACTCTGAGCAAGAGGTTCTTTAGATCCTCTTCACTTTCAGCCATTAGAGTGGTATCATCTGCATATCTGAGGTTGTTGATCTTTTCCCCAGCAATCTTAATTCCCGCTTGTGATTCATCCAGGCCAGCATTTCGCATGATGTACTCTGCATATATATTAAATAAGCAAGGTGACAGTATACATCCTTGTCGTACTCCTTTTCCTATGCTGAACCAATCAGTTGTTCCGTATCCGGTTCTAACTGTCGCTTCTTGGCCCTTATACAGGTTTCTCAAGAGACATGTGAGGTGGTCTGGTACTCCCATCTCTTTAAGGACCTGCCATAGTTTGTTGTGATCCACACAGTCAAAGGCTTTAGCATAGTCAATGAAGCAGAAGTAGATATTTTTCTGGTACTCTCTTGCTTTCTCCATAATCCAGCGAATGTTGGCAATATGATCTCTCGTTCCTCTACCTCTTCGAAACCCAGCTTGTACTTCTGGTAGTTCTCTATCCACGTACTGTTGAAGCCTAGCTTGTAGGATCTTGAGCATGACCTTGCTAGCGTGTGATATGAGTGCAATTGTGCGATAGTTTGAACATTCCTTGGCGTTGCCCTTCTTTGGGATTGGAATGTATACTGATCTTTTCCAATCCTGTGGCCACTGTTGCGTTTTCCAAATTTGCTGGCAAATGGAGTGCAGCACTTTAACAGCATCATCTTCTAAGACTTTGAATAGCTCAGCTGGGATACCATCACCTCCACTAGCTTTGTTGTTAGCAATGCTTTCTAAGGCCCATTTAACTTCACATTCCAGGATGTCTGGCTCGAGGTCAGTGATTATACCGTCGTGGTTGTCAAGGACATCGAGGTCTTTCTTGTATAGTTCTTCTGTGTATTCTTGCCATCTTTTCCTAATCTCTTCTGCTTCTGTTAGGTCCCTACCGTTTTTGTCCTTTATCATGGCCAGCTTTGCATGGAACGCTCCCTTTATTTCTCCAATTTTCTTGAAGAGATCTCTAGTCCTTCCCATTCTATTGTTTTCTTCTATTACTTTGCACTGTTCATTCAGGAAGGCCTCCTTATCTCTCCTTGCTGTTCTCTGGAAATCTGCGTTCAGTTGGGTAAATCTTTCCTTTTCGCCTTTGCCTTTCGCTTTCCTTCTTTCCTCTGCTATTTGTAAAGCCTCATCAGAAAGCCATTTTGCTTTCTTGCATTTCTTTTTCTTTGGTATGGTGGTGATTGCTGCCTCCTGTACGATGTCACGAACCTCTGTCCATAGTTCTTCAGGCACTCTATCTATCAAATCTAGACCCTTGAATCTATTCTTCACCTCTACTGTATATTCATCAGGGATGCAGTCTAAATCAAACCTGAATGGCCTTGTAGTTTTCCCAATTTTCTTCAGTTTAAGTCTGAATTTTGCAATGAGTAGCTCATGATCTGAGCCACAGTCAGCTCCAGGTCTTGTTTTTACTGACTGGATAGAGCTTCTCCATTTTTGACTGCAAATTATATAGTCAATCTGATTTCGGTGTTGCCCATCTGGTGATATCCATGTGTAGAGTCGCCTCTTAGGTTGTTGGAAAGGGGTGTTCGCTATGACCAGTGTGTTCTCTTGACAAAACTCTGTTAACCTTTGCCCTGCTTCATTTTGCTTTCCAAGGCCAAACTTGTCTGTTATTCCGGTTACCTTTTGACTTCCTACTTTAGCATTCCAGTCCCCTATGATGAGGAGGACAAGATGCCTGGGTTGAAAAGAGGGAAGCTGTTTTCCCCTATTTATTGATTGAGATATTTTCTGACATCAGTGAGTACTGGAAAGTGCTCCTTTTCAGCTAGCACATACAACAACGAAGTAACAGCTGCACATTTTTTGGCATGAAGAAGAAAATTCAGCTGCAAAAGTCATGTTGCAATGTTTGCTACCTGGCATATAAAAACAATGAAGTGAGAGGCTTCCTCTGTTGACTTTCTTCCAATCATACAACTGAAAGGTACAAAACCCCATCAAAAAGGTGGCAACCCTTTTTAGAAGCTTAAAAACAAACAACCCACACTGAAACCATTAAACTCAAATGGGCAGGAGGCCAGACTGTTGGCTCTGCAGCACAGCCTTGTAATGTAGGCTCCATGCCAGAGATTTCTAGAGGCATTGGGGGATGGAAAGGAATCCTGCCCATCATACGCAGCTATTCTGCAGCTGCTGCTGCTTCCTCAGAGCTGTCAATGCCCTGCTGCTCCTGCACATGTGCCTTGCAAGCCAGAATGACAGATGAAACCCCATAGCTGGAGGTCCAGCAGCCCTGCCACATACCATTGACAACACTGGCCATGCACTGGGCAGCCTATTACACTCTGTCACACTGCACACAGAACGGCTTATGCCCTAGAGTTTACACTTCTCTCCTGTAAATGCAAAAAGTAAGACTTACTGGGTCCTTGACAGCCTAAAATGTCTTACAAACCCCCCAAACCCAAAAAGTAATGCCTTCAGCAAGCAGGAACAGGAGTACAGCTGGATTTATGCACAAACAAAGTAAGCTGCAGTTTATAGTTTCAGATTATGAGGGGCCTCTAAATATTTAAAAAAAGGTCTCTTAAACAAGATATAGTTTAGGGTCTCAACATATCTTAATCTGTTCTTGAACAGAACTGTTCTAGTCTGCCTCTTTCAGAATTTTTATCAGAAACTTTTCTTCTCCTTGGCCAGCTGTGCCAAAGGTCTTTTGCATATAATTCCAAGACCTCTTCCACCAAAGAGGTTAGGATTGGATCCAGCATTTTACAACCCCCTGCATCCTAAAATCTGCCTTGCCTTGCCTCTTCTCATCAGATTGAACATATCTGGCTTCCTGAAAATCTTTCAGTACTCCATAAAACAACTAGTTTAGCAGTATTTCTATATGCACACACCTGGTAACCAGTGTTCCTTCTAAGCTGAGTTAATGTGAGTTAGCTCAGTTTTTAAGCCTCCAGCTCACACATTTTTGTCTTCACTCAGGAAGGAATGCTCCAGAGCAAACTGATTTATATAGTAGCCAAATCGATTGCTCACAACTTTAATGCCAGTAGCTCACAAGGTTGAATTTTTGCTCACAAGACTCCACAGCTTAGAGGGAGCATTGCTGGTAACATGTACTGAACAACTGATAGCTTTCTGCCAGTCTCATCAAACCTCTATCCTGATAGCCCTACATTCTACAATTTATCCCATGATTACATGTTTAAATCTCTTCTTGCAGTCCTGATCTTTAGTGGCTCTTGATGCTGCTGCCCGCCCCCCTCCCAATTTGGACAGCTGCTCAGCTGTCCCATAATCCTATTTAGCTCTTGCAAGTAACTTCAACTGCCCGGCCCTAAGTCAGGAAGCTTCTCTATAACAACTGTTAGCCGAATTGCTTTATTTACAGCAATTGGCAATTTATAAATGGGTCCTTGCCAACTATACCAAGGTCCTGTTCCCACCAAGGGTTACCAGTAAAAGATTTTGAGGCTGTTGTAGTTAAAATAAATGTCTTTTACTTAAAGAATAAATCTCATACAAACAATACTGATGCACTCACACATTCAATCAAGTTCCTTAGAAATACAGTATTAAAATAAGCACTGTTGCATTAGCAGGTGGGGGTGATGATGGGCAATACTTATCTGTCTTGCAAGTTGGTTGTTCCAATGAAGAATAGAGGGGAAGAAATGGAAAACTAAGGGAATTCACACACGACCAGAACCAGCCAGAATGTGTGGGCAGTGGAGGCAAGGGTTGGGATAGCAAGTGGGACTTAAGAGGGGTAAAAGCAGACAGGGGTTGTTGCGGGGGAGATGCTAGTTGATCAAGTAGGAGAGAGAGAGAGAGACCATGTGACTGGTTCTCTCCTTTTATCGGGGGATCCAGGAGGTGGGTGGTGGCCGTGCCAACCTCCTGGCCCACCTACCTGTTAGTCCGTCCCAAAAACAATGCTATTGGTTGCCTATAGGAGTGGGAGGGTACCTATAAGGAGTGGCCAATATTGTAATCTAAAACCTTACTCAAAGGAGGGCATCTGGGCGGGTGTGAAAACCTTGGCGTCAGGATGCTTCATTGTAGTGTTGATGAAGTTGGCCATTCCATTGTCCATTTGGCAGGAAATACCAAAGCAGGAGCAAAACAGTGATGTGTTGTACGTGACTACAACTGATTCTGCAATGGGGGCTGTCTCTGCTCAAGTTGTTGTTTCTTACTGCTCACAATAATGGAGGTGTGTGCTTCTTCACAAGGCTGGTAACTGTGTAGCTAAAACCTTATTTACATGTGTAAGGCTTGTGTAGGCACCTTCTATGTGTTGCATCACAACAGGTGACTTAAAATGTATAGTTCTCTGAGCCTATGTGTGTGTGTGCACAGTCCATTGTGTGTAGCAATAAATATAGCCCATAAATCAAAAGTTCATTTTCTAACACAACTGAGGGCCTAATCCAAGTGTAGGGTTGTGAGGCATGTCCTGGTGACCTGCAGGAACTCTGGGGGGTGGACACAAATGGTGGGGTGCCATCAGTGAACATAAGAGCATAAGACAAGCCAATGTTGGATCAGGCCAATGGCCCATCCAGTCTAATACTCTGTCACACAGTGGCCACGAACACCAGGTGCCATCAGGAGGTCCACTAGTGGGGCCAGGACACTAGAAGCCCTCCCACTGTTGCCCCAGGAAACCCAGAAGTGACATCACACACTAGAAATTAATAGAAACTCCATTGTAAAACTATAGAGTTTCCAGTGATTCCTAGAGAGAACAGACATCCCCTTATTTCCCCTGATGTCAGCCTGAAGACATTTTTTTATCTCCCGCTGTTCCTCTGAGCTGTGGCAGCACGAGAGGGTTGCTAGCAGGAGGTCTCCACCATAGCAGGAGGCCTTGCAACCCTATCTAGGCATCTGACTTGTTATTGGCTCCGCTACCCTGATTATGTGACTTTAGATGCTCTGATCAGACAAAGGGGATTTCAAGCCTAAAACCAGTGAATAGCTTAAGGCCTAATTCACACAAATAGTAGAAGAGATAGCTAATGGTTGCTGATGCAGGAAAAATAATTGATTCTCTGTTCATATAAAATTATTTCATTAGGGAAAAGCTAGGTTACCTACATTGTAGCATTCTGTGTGCAGGGAATATTTCTGATAGGAACATTCAGCCATACATCTGTGATTCTTATCTGCAGACTGAAGTAGTACACGCCAAAATTTGTGTTAACTAGGCCTTATAGAAATGAGGAGACTCTTCTACTAGTACTCTTCTTGAAATTAAACTCACTAATATATGGCAGGACACCACAAGTTTTTGAACTATGCGTTGGATATATAGATTAGTTGGGTGGCTTTGGAACATTGTGCTGGGAAGGGTGAAATGACACATGTTGCTTATAAAATAGGGTATGTATAAACTAATTATGAGGTAAATGGAAAAGTCTCATTGGACCAGTCTCCAGGAACCAGAGTTTTGAGAAACTCTCACTACTACTCCTTCTTGGTTTAAAGTAGATCTTTTGATTCTTGGAATGTAAATATGTATTTCCTGTTTTGCAAGGGCAACTCATATTTACAGAAACAAACCAACCATAGCTTCCAACTAAAGAGAAGGCCATGATTTGTTTTTCTGACAGAGCAACAGTCATCTTCTCTATTATCAAAGAACTGTAATAGGTTCAGACTGGCACAGAGGCATGTGAAATAATGATTCACTGTTAGGGTTGCCAACTCTGGGTTAGGAAATTTCTGTAGATTTAGGAGTGGAGCTTGGGGTGGGTGAGGTGTGGAGAGGAGACAGACCTCAGTAGGGGTAAAATGTCATAGAGTTTCCCCTCCAAACCTGCCATTTTGTCTAGGAGAACTGATCTCTGCTATGTGGAGATCAGTTGAAATTCTGAGAGATCTTCAGGCCCCACCTGTAGTTTAAGCAACCCAAGCTGCAGTGTTAGGAGAGTCTAGTAACAAATAAATATACACTGCAAAAACCTTTTAGCAAACTAATGTGTTCTGTTTATGGTCATCATTTAGTAAAGTGCATAGTGTATCATTATTTCGTCCTAGTCAGGCATAAATATTCATTACATTCAATAAGGAATAACATTAATACATACAGATTCCTAACTACCAAACAATCTCGCATCAGTGTTTTAAAAGTCAAGCCCCAAGGGGAAGTTCTAGAATTATAAGCCCACTTCTCCTTGCATGAAGTCTTCCAAACAGGGGGACAGCCTTCTTGTATGGATGCTTTTTGCCGGTCCTACAAAAGACACATTATGCAACTAACATTCATTTGCTGCGGTAGTTCCCATGGCGGAACCAGAGAACTGTCCAACTTCATCTGTGCACACTCAGTAGGGTTTTGGTTTTCAAAAATCAGAAGCCCACTGGTTGTGTGGGCTGGTTTCACAGGACACATGAACACATGAAGCTGCATCACTGGACCACTGGTCCATCAAGATTTTGTCTACACTGACTGGCAGTGGCTCTCCAGGATCTTAGGGTTTCAATTCTCTAGATCATAGGCAATAGAGTCTTGTGTATGGTCACAGAGTGCGGTCAGACGGCATGCTTTCAGAGCTCTGATCACACCTCTAATTTCAGACTTTTTGTGTGTGCTGGAGAAAAGCATTCCGACTTCTCCCCCATTACCTGCTTCACTGTGTGCTCACCCTGTGGGCAACCATCCAGACTGTCCTGCCAGAGGAACACTGTCACACAACTTTGACTCTAGTTCCGAATGAGGAAAATGGCTCCCGAAATGTAAGCCTAACTAAGGACTATTTTCAAAGCTGTCAAACCCCCAGAAACAAGAGAAAGGGTAGTGTTCCTTAAGTTTCCCGCTGGCAACCAACCCCCTGAGAGCTCCAAATCCCAAAAAGGTACTGAGGAGCAGGAGCTCTCAGCCATTGATTTAAATTCCAGGGCCATTTATGCAGTTATATGCATATCACTAAGTGGGAGGGGAAAATGGAGCTGAAACGAAAGGGTAGGTTCCAGAGGTCATTTCGGGGGGGAACGCAGGGGAACACAGTTCCCCCAGGTGAGGTGTAGGGGGGCGGGGCACATGACAAAGCCCCGCCCCCTGCTTCCGGCCACCCCGCTTCCAGCCCTCATTCAGCCAGGAGGAGGCAGGAGAAGAGGGAGGGTAAGTTGCTTCCTCCCCGCCTCTCCCTACCCCTGCCTGCCTGGGGCCAGGGAGGGCCTTGGCGGGGCTTCCTCGCACTCCCGCTGGCCTTGCAGGTCCACCGCGGGCCCCTGATGTCAGGGGGTGTGGCATATGCTAATGAGTTATGCTAATGAGTTCCCCTAGCTCGTTTTCTACGAAATGACCCCTGGTAGGTTCCCTTCTGTAGTGGCTTGATCGCACAGGGAAAGTCCAGGCATCCAGAACTACACTGGGAATCCGTAAATCTCAGACTTTCCCAGGTTCTGAAAAGAACACGCCAGGAGAGTAGTGAGTACGAGAGGTCAATGACTGGGGAACAGGATACAGATGTGGATGTCTGAATGTGCACTTTAAATCCATGGGGCTCCAGCAATGACAATGGAGCAAATAGCATGTCTGACTGCACCCTTAGTGTCCAGAAACTTGAAACAGCACAAGACATATTTCAACATGCCCTTTAGCTGGCAGGCTTGGATATGCAGGGCTTAAAAGTTCTGGATCACATAAAAGCAACTACAGAAATCACTGCACACAAGTTGAGCACTTCATGGACCATGCAACACAGCCCTCTATACTAATGCATCTTGAGATACATGACTGTTGTCCACCCTACAACGGTTTATTTATGAAAACATTTTTATCCTTACTTTCTCACCATAAACAGTGACTAAAGGCACTGGATGAAGCCTGATGAAGCCTGATGAAGCCAGTGACAAGAAACTAAAATGAAGGTCTCACAAAATTGAAAACAGCAACAACAGCCCCCTTCCCAATCCACCACCCAACCAAATGACCATGGAAAGAATCTTTGCATTACCTGTGCAACTGGGCCAAAGCAGGAGTACTGTTCACTTTCCCCAGAAAATCATTTAAGAGACTCAAAGCTGCTGGTGTAAAGGAGTGAGCCCAAGTGGTGACCTGATGGATAGATTTTAAAATAGGGTTGCCCACTTCCAGGTGGGGCCTGGAAATCCCCCAGAATTACAACTGATTTCCAGACAACAGAGATCAGTTTCCCTGAAGAAAATGACTCTATTGTCCCTCCCCAAACAGCATCTTCCCCAGGCTCCACCCCCAAATCTCCAAGAATTTCCCAACCTGAACTCTATCTGAAGGACTGCCTCTTCCCATATGTGCTCCAAAGAGCCTTGTGCTCACAGAATCAACTTCTGTTAGTTACCACTGGCTTGAGGGACATCCACTTAGCCATGATCAGAGCCAGGGCTTTTTCTCCTCTGGCTCCAGCCTGGTGGAATCATCTCCCACTGGAGATCAGAGCCCTGTGGGACCTTTTATCATTCTGCAGGGCCCACAAAACAGTGCTGTTCCACCAGGCCATCGATTGAGGTGGTGGGCACCCATCAGAGTTGGCCTCCCTGCTCTCAGTCGGGCTCCCAATCTGCTGAAAGGGCCCACTGATTCCACCTGTGGCTCTAACAGATATGAAATTCTTGCTACCTTTATGAATTTTTATTGTTAGTGTTTTAACTGTTTTTAATGTGATTTTATTGTAATGAGTCTTGGACTTGGCTTTTGTGATCTGCCCTGAGTCCACTTCAGGGAGGGCAAAATAAAAATCTAATTAATTAATTAATTAATTAATTAATGAGGGCTCCGATGGTAGGCGAACTGCTTCAGGATGGGTGTAATATGTTCTCACCTCTGCTAGCATATTATGTACTAAATGAAGCTTTTAAATCCTTTTCAATGACTTCCCCCCATAACAGTGTATTGTAGCAATCAAGGCCTGAAATTACAGGAAGATGGATCAATGTGGCCAGGTCAGCAGAATCCTGGAGGGAAATCTGTGTCTGCAAAAAGTGCAAATGAAAATTCGTTATTGTGGTTATTTTCTGTCTTAACAATAGTGGAGGATTCAGCAAACCCATAACCTCTTTGATAAGTTTATTAGCTTCAGTGCAGCACCCTCTAGTATGGGGAAAGCAACCCCCTCTATGACCGTCAGCCTGGCAACCAGCATCACCCCCTGTACTTGTTTTGGCACTATGTAAACAGCCTTGAAGAATCTTCATGCTCACGTCCATGATTACTTGATGCTGAAAGCAAACTAGTCACTTCTGCCTAAGTGGCACACAATAGTTTAACGGGTTATCCAGTTAACAAACCAGGATTGTACAACTTGTGTTCAATTTGCAATCCTGGTTTGCAGGCTCAGACCACACTTTGCTGGTTTCGAAATATCTAATTAGCTTACTGCCTTGATCTGGATGGCCCAGGCTAGCCCAATCTTGTTGGCTTGGAAGCTAAGCAGGGTTGTCCCTGGTCAGTGTGTGTGTGTGTGTGTGTGTATTTGCCCCCCAAAGGGGATTTTTTATTGCAAAGACTACAAACTCTAACAGAAATAAGGGAGGGGACTACATTTAGGGATAAAGAAAAGATACCCACTACTGACTAAAAACCCAAGAGAGGAGATCATCTATTAGCTTAAATATACGTTATCTCTTAATCACGCTAGCCCCATTATGAATTGAGTTACATATAATATTATCTCTTTCAAATCTTAAATTTAACTGTTAACAAGAAAGACCCCTCAGCATCTAATTTCAATACTTTCAAAGGCACAATTCAGAGTCCTTCAGCCTTCATTTTCCCTTTCACAGTCTCTTCCGCAATTTATAAGGACTTTTAGGCGCTGCTGCCCCTTTCTCTGATAGAGAGTCCTCTCCGGAAGATCCCGAGTCCAGCTCGCCACTGGACTTACTGTCCATCCCTTCTTTTTCTTCCTCCTCTGGCTCTCCCAACTGGATTCTCAAAAATTCCCGTGCTTTCTGAACAGAGTCAATTTTCTCCTTTTTATCCTTAATTTTGAAGGTTACGCATTCTGGAGTTAGCCATCTGTATCCAATTGCATTTGTCTGGAGAAAAAGAACTATATCTTTGTATTTCTTTGTCTTATTTCAAATGGAATGTCTTTTAAAATCCTGATAGTATTATCTCCAACTTTCAAGGGTGATCCAGATGCCTCTTTCAGGATTGCATCCCTCACATGCCTCTTCGAGAATCTTATCACTATTTCTCCAGGCAGATTATTTTTCTTTATATATCTGGAATATGACCTATAGGCCACGTCCATATCGCTCAGCAAAGATTCCGCCTTCATATCTGTCACTGGGGCCAATATGTCACTCATCATTTCCTTCAGATTCTCTCCCTTAGTCTCTGGAATGCCCTGGAAGCAAAGAATCAAATTAGCCTTTTCCATTTGTAGTTGCAGCAGCTGTTCTTCTGTGGAGATTTGATTCTTTTCCAGTTTTTGTACTTTCTTCTTCACCCTTTGGGCAGTGGTGTCCACTTCTTTCACCTTCTCAGCTGTTTGATTCATCATTTTAAGCGTCTTGTTCAACTGCGTTTGCTGAGTGGTGATGCATTGATTCATTGTTGACAACTGCTCCTTGAGGTTATTCATCTGATCCAGCAGGGGGTGCATGGATTCCGCCAATATCTTTGCCAGCTCATTGGTTCCTTCCGGTCTTGGACTCTCCATTCCTTTCATTTTTGAAAGTTTCTCTTTCTCCATCCTCTTTCCCGCCATCTTTAAGGATTGTTTACTTTAGTAAGTATTTTAAAAGTCTCTGAATATGTGCTTATATGCTCAAACTCACCTTGGTAAATCATTCTTAACAGTTTTCTCCGCTTTCTCTTCTGCTCCCCCCCTCCGACTCGCTTAAAAGTTCATGCGCATGGGAGGCGTCCCTCCCCCGCTCGCCTCACTTTCTGTTCCGTGGGGTGGGGAGCTCTCTTTTCACTTTAACTGGTGCACTTTAATTGAACTCACGTTCATAATTGGTCATCAGACCTCATTTTAGCTCCGTTTCTCCGCTCAATCTCCTGCGCTTGCCCCGGTTGGCGTCACTTAGTTCCATTCAGCCACACAGCATGAAGAACCTTCAGGACGGAGAGACGCCTCAATTCCCCAGCATCGCGCCGGTGAAGAGGCGACCTCTCGAGAGTCCCATGGCCAGAGACTCTTCAACCGGGCCCCTGGGGGGGGTAATGATCCTGCGCATGCCCTCCTTCTGCTGGTGCGCAGCTTCACCCCCGGGAGGTCCAGGAGGTGAGTCTGCTAGCACGCCGCCATTAACCGGAAGTCCCCCTGGTCAGTATATTGATGGGAGACCACCAGGGAATACTAGGGTCATGACACAGATGAAGATAATGGCAAACCACCTCTGAACGTCTCCCTATAGGGTCCCCATAAGTCAGCTGCGACTTGACAGCATGTTCCACCACAGTTAGCTCACTGTGCATAAGGGGAAGAGGGATTGTGCCTGATGATGCTTTATGGCTTGTTCATGCAGCATGAAACCATGACTTTGTACCATAGATGAACCAAGCCATAGACTAAGGACTTGGCTAACTAATCTGGTGGTTGCTGATCCATTCTAGTTATTTATCAGGACTTTCCATTTTTCTTCTTCCTTCTCTTCTGCCATTTCTTTTAACTCACAGAATTTCTCAAGCTAAAATCATAGCCGGTGTTATTGAATACTGATCCAAAATTAGGGAAAATGAATTCATGCACCCCAGTAAAAACTGATATGCTGCAGTAGTGTATAAAATTACTAGTGATAATCATTTTCATATTATTTGTAGTTCAGTTCTGCTGTGATATATTTACTGTCTGTTCTGGCACGGATACAACAGTATTCTGTGGGCAAGCACATGTCTGACATTCCACCCTTTGTAATTATGGTTACATGCGCATTCCTCAGGGGGTAAGTGCCTGAATACATGGCACAAGTGCCAGTATACATTTTTGTAGTCTAGGCTCTCAATTGAAACTTTTGAAAAACCAGGAAGCAAAGGGCCATTCAGAACCAGCACTAGAGAATGATCTTCCAATTGTGTGTCCTCCTGCATATGCATTTCCCCTGTTTTAAAAATATTTTTGCTCATTTATTTGTTGACCAGAGAACTAAGGCAGCTCACCATATTCAAAACCCTGCAATCTGAATGCAATTAATGAATGAAAATCCATAATCAATCCCAACGTTACATTCAATTGGGGTGGCTTGGCCATTGGAGAAGTTCACAATGGACTGCTGTCTTGGAGGACTGCTGGAGGCCAGGAACAAACCAGACTGAGTGATGCTGGCATTGCTACAGTGAACACTTGGCTTGGAAGTAGCTTGTGGCAGCATGGGAGGAGGAGCCCCCACTGATGATGGTTAATTCCAAGCTGAGTGGGCTCTTGAGGGGCTGCTTGACTCCCTTTGCTCCTGGGCTATTTTATTGGCCAAATCTATTCCTGCAGTCAATCATGTAAACTCTTGCTATCACAGTTATAATAAACTATTAAAAATTTCCCCAAAAAGCTTGCAGAGGTGGGCTCCCAGTGAAGGAAGTGCAACTAAACTGGCAGTGACACACCTTTGGAAAGAAATGGGCTCAAAGTGCAAAGAGAAACATAAGAACACAAGAAAGATCTGGGATGAGATGCAGAAGTGGGACTGTGTATTTTCAGAACCCAGATGAGAGATCCAAGGTGACTATTGCTGTCCCTAACACGTTTGAACATCTTTTACTTTTATTAGTGGTTGCAGAACTTCATAAACACAGCTCAAACACCAATAAACAACGCTGGTATAATGGCTGGAAAACAGGCCATATTACTCAATGCAGTTGGCTAAGGCTGGTCTAAATTAAAGCTTGCATCTTTTGTTCCTAAAGGGCCTTTCTCGCAGATGCTGGCGGTGGTATTTTCACTAGCCATAACTCCGACAGACAGAAATAAGTGAGTTTAGACAAACTGTAGTCTTTGTGGTTTTGTTGCTGTGACTTATACTACAAAGGGCTTGTTTTGACCTCCTTTTGGTCATTTGGCTGAAACAAAGCAGCTGTTTCAGTTTTAAGAATTCACTTTCAGTGGTCTTTGGAAATTATATAGGCTTGGGAACTCCTGTGGTAACTCGTTTACAATACATAATTAGCTTCAGGAAGTCCTCACTCCGTTTGGTCTGAAATAATTCATGATGCCATTTATGCACTTGCATAATAGGGGCAGTTTGGGAGGTGCAAGAAACAACATCCAACAAGATCCTGTTCGGCAGATACATTCAAAGTTATATTTTGAAAATGAAATTCTAAGAACCCATGGTTCATAATATTCTTCCTTTTATATTAATTTTATTAAAATAAACACATTACAGATATATACAAAAATACAATATGTTCATAAGATAGTTGCTGTAGATTTTCCGGGTTGTGTGGCCGTGGTCTTGGAAACCCGGAAAATCTACAGCAACTAATGAACTTCAGCCATGAAAGCCTTTGCCAACATATTGTTCATAAGATACATTGCCGATCTAAACCCCCTTTCATCCTGCCTCCATGGACATAGAAAACTCTTTACCAGCAACTGTCAATATTAATACTATTTCCAATTATACAGTTGTCAGCTACATTGTTTGTATTGCTCTTGACCATAAAAGGTCTATTCTATATGTATCTCTATTTTTCTTTTTTTTCTTTTTTTCTTTTTCTGATAAGCAGTTAATTTCACAAAAGTAGCCCACTTGCTTCTTAAACAGAAGGGGAGGGTTCAAAAGATTCTCAAACTCTTCATAAACACTGACAAAGAAAGACTCACCCTTCCAATATAGGAAGCAGAGCCCTTTCTAGAACCTCACCAACCATATTCACCTTTGTCTTGTGGATTTTTCATGTGGGATTTTATGAAGCAGTCAGCCATCTATGGATAAAGTTACAGTAGTTGTTTAGAGACCCTGGCTTCAGATTGTCTGGCTAGGACTTTAATGTACTTTGACACATGTTTTAATACTTGAAAATTTTAAGATTGGGATCTCGATATTAAAGTGGAGGCCAGCAGTCAAGAAGAAGAAGAAGAGATTGGATTTATACCCCGCCCTTCACTTGGAGTCTCAGAGCGGCTTACAAACTCCTTTCCCTTCCCCTCCCCACAACAGCTGTGCCAGAGCTTGTGACTGACCCAAGGTCACATCAGCAGGTACAAGTGGAGGAGTGGGGAATCAAACCCGGTTCTCCCAGATTAGAATTCACACACTTAACCACTACACCAGACTGGCTCAAGGATTTGGTTAGTTATTTCAAAGCAACACATTAGCTTCAGTCTATCTTACCTTTGCTGCCTGCTTTGTCTGTGCTTCTCTCTGGAATCAGTTCAGCTCATTCAGTGGCAGCCATAAGTTCAGCCATATGTTTTGTAGCCACTGTGACATTAGGGAAACGCAGTCAATCACTGCTAGAGGAATCACCACAGAGGAATCAGAGAGATCATTGCAGAGGTATAATCACCACAAAAATCCTTTGGTACATTAAATGTGCACTTCATAACTGTGTTTTGGCCAGACTTTGAGGAGCATATGCTACACTTCAGCAGAGCATCCCAAAAATTTAGTACATATTGGTAGAATGTTTTAAGAATTCTCCCTTTGAGAGACTCCCTTTGTCCAGAGACCCTTGCCATGCTCTGGTCTGTGTATTACCACACCAGGTGGCAAGCAAGAGAATCCACAATATAGATTCACCTTTTAGTATAGTATAAACATCATGGCACCTACATTTCATTACAAAGATATACCTATGCTAGTTTCCACGCTCCCCAATAAAGAAACTGGGACTATGACAGTTCCGTCACTTCTGAATCTTAATGCAAACATTTTTATGGTCATTCTGATCTGCCATGTTTTCAGCAAATCTGCTTATGATCATACTTATATGAATGAGATATGGGTATTTTCACTTTTATAATGTCATGATACTTTAGAAATTGTAGAAAGATCTGATAAGCCGTCGCCATTGGACACGTACACCATGGGGGTACCATCTGGAACTGTGGTGATACCATCTTGGATTTAGGATACCAGTACTTGGATTGAGTACTGTGGTTTTAGTGTTGGGTGTTTTTACTATGTTATTATATGTTTTTACCTATGGCAAGGCTAACGACCTTGCCTCTGTTAGCCGCCCTGAGCCCACTGGGGAGGGCGGGATACAAATGTGAAAAATAAATAAATAAATAAATTTAACCCTGGTGGAAATGTATTTATTAAAACATTTGTATCTTTTCTCATAGCTCAAGGAGGGTTTTCTCCCAAATGAAACAAGCCTCTATGAGAATGATTAACTTTATGCCCCCTCAGACGACTGCTCCTAGTTTGCAGCACAGCAAGCAAAGTGCCCATGTATAAAACTGCCTTTTGTCTTGAATCAAGGATGTTGACAATATTGAAAGACCAGCAAACAAACCAACTGAAATTTGAATGGGCAGCTGAAGTTTTCTGTGGAAGTCTTTTGGCTGGTGGCTAGAAAACTGATCTGAAAAAAGAATTCCATTGGGGGCTTTTACATGTGTCTAATATTAAATACTGTTGATCTTCCACATGGTATAAAGTGTCTATATAGCATTATTCCACTAAGGAAACATGATGTTCTATAAGGCATTTGTATTTAACCAATGGCTGCCGACCTCTGAAGCTGGATTTTTGTGTGAAAAAGACCAGTTTAGAAAATATTCTCACTTTAAAACTGCCTATAGTCTAAACAAATGATATTCACCAAAAAGTACTGACTCTGACAACAAGCGTATCTGATCGTATAAACAAAATGCAAACATCTGCCAGTCATTTGTAAAAATGGTTTTGATTTGACTATATCAAAATAAGGAGGCCTTTTTATATTTTTACTTTCAAGCGCAACACATGTGGTTTTTACATATGTAGCTTTAGAAATCAAGCACCATTAGTAAAATGCAAAAGGCATGTTGACAAGGTTACTGCCTAACAACATAGTGGAAAAACAGCAACAGGGTTTGTGGAATTTAAAAATCAAATCTCAAGTATTATCAGACACAACTAGACAGGCCCATCATGATAAATGCTGGGACTAGAATCTGGATTCTGCTCTATGCCTTGTTCTTTGAAATGTTCAATGAAAGTGAAGAAGAAGGAGCAGCGATAGAATCAGACAAGGATCCGGACTCTAAGTTAGGGGCAGTTGCCCTGAAGACAAGCTATCATTTGAGAAAACATAAGGATAAGAAAAAATGAGATGTTATTACACTCTGAAAACTCTATATATTTTAGTAATTCTTATAATGCTTTTTAAAATAAGTCAAAACTAGAGGTGATTTAAGTCATTATATAAGCTAAAAATAATTGATAGATAACCACAGTCAATGTATTGTTATAGAACAAGGAGCTAAAAGCTAATTTTTATAAGCTGTATGTATGACCACCATCTCATGGGTTTTTAGTGGGTCTTCTTTACTTTCTCCCTTAATAAGTAGTTACCCTTCCCCTATTTTCATTTTAGATTATTAGTATGTAGTTTTTAGAAATGCAAATAAAAAAATCCCCTACCAGGTGCCATCAGGAGGTCCAGCAGTGGGGCCAGGACACTGTTGCCCCCCCCCCCAAGCACCAAGAATACAGAGCATCATTTGCCCCAGCCTGAGAGTTCCTATCTCTACCTTGTGGCTAATAGCCACTGATGGACTTCTGCTCCATATGCCTATCTAATTTCCTCTTGAAGCTGTCCATGCTTGTAGCCGCCACCAGCTCTTGTGGCAGTGAATTCCATGTGTTAATCACTCTTTGGGTGAAGAAGTACTTCCTTTTATCTGTTCTAACCCGACTGCTCAGCAATTTCATTGACTGCCCACGAGTTCTTGTATTGTGAGAAGGGGAGAAAAGTTCTTCTTTCTCTACCTGCTCTATCCCATGCATAATCTAAAAAGCATCGATCATGTCACCCCTCAGCCGTTTCTCCAGGCTAAAGATCCCCAAGCATTATAACCTTTCTTCATCGGGAAAGTGTTCCAACCCTTTTATCATTTTAGTTACCCTTTTCTGCACTTTTTCCAATGCTATAATATCCTTTTTGAGGTGTGGTGACCTGAACTGTACACAGTACTCCAAATGAGGTCATACCATTGATTTATACAGAGGCATTATGATATTGGCTGATTTGTTTTCAATTCCCTTCCTAATAATCCCCAGCATAGCATTGACCTTTTTTATTGCACTTGCACACTGTCTAGATATTTTCATTGAGTTATCTACTATGACTCCAAGATCTCTCTCTTGGTCAGTCTCTGCCAGTTCGGACCCCATAAATGTGTATTTATATTTAGGATTTTTTGCTCCAATGTGCATCACTTTACAGTTGGCCTCAATGAACCCCATTTGCCACATTGACGCCCACTCGCCCATCCTCGACAGATCCATTTGGAGTGCCTCAGAACCCTACCTGGTTCTCACCACCCTGAACAACTTTATGTCATCTGCAAATTTAGCCACTTCACTGCTTACTCCCAACTCCAAATCATTAATAAACAAGTTAAAAAGCATCGGACCAAGTACTGATCCCTGTGGTACCCCACTACTTACCACCCTCCACTGAGAACATTTCTCATTTATACTCACTCACTGTTTCCTATTAATTAGCCAGTTTTTGATCCACAAGAGGACTTGTCATTTTATCCCGTGACTATTGAGCTTACTTAGGAGCCTTTGATGAGGAACTTTATCAAAAGCTTTCTGGAAGTCAAGGTAAACAACATCTATTGGGTCCCCCTTGTCCACGTGTTTGTTCACTCCCTCAAAAAACACTAACAGGTTAGTGAGACAAGATCTTCCCTTACAGAACCCATGCTGAGTCTGTCTCAATAGGTTTTGTTCATTTTCAAGGCTTCTGTGCAGTCCCACATGGGACTGCAGTACTGCAGGCCTACCACCGGGAGGAACTAGCGAGCATTTGTTCAGCATTTTTATCCCAAGAGGGCTAGGCTCCGTACAGGAGGCGGTTTCCCGCCCAAAATACCACCTGACCTGGGCGGAGCCTGCCCTCTCCCCTCAGTTCTCTTTCTGCCGCCATCGAAAGAGGACTAGTCTACAGCGAGCTGAAGAAATTTTCCTGAGGGAAACCATTTTTCCTCAGAAGATGGCAACAAAAGAATAAAGAATAAAGAAAAGGTGGCCCTCTTCAAGAAATGTAAGAGCTGTGGGGCTAAAATGGCCCAAAATGATGAGCACTCGGCTTGTGTGCTCTGTCTGGGGGAGTCCCACAACATGACCAGCTGCAAGGCCTGTAAAGCCCTTATTCCAAGGGCTCGTGAGGGGAGAAAAGCCCGGCTGAAAGCAGCTCTGTGGAGAGGGCCCTTTCTGCGACATCCAATGGAGAAAGGGAGAAGCCTAAAATGCCATCAGTATGCTCGGCACCAGTGGCAACACAAGTCTCCCCAGCGGCCGCCCAGTCTCGCACTGGCCCAGAACCGCCGGCCAAAAAGACCAAGAAAAAGAAAACCCAGCAAGAGAGGTCTTTGCCTCCCCAAACGGCTGGTACCAAAGGGATCGCGCCCGTCGCACCGCTAATGACTCGGTGCCGAACATCCCATTCGCCTCGGCACCAGGAGTCATCGACACCATGTTCGACGTTGAAGGGACATTCGCACAAGTCTCCCCAGCGGCCGCCCAGTCTCGCGCTGACCCAGAGCTGCCGGCCAAAAAGGCCAAGAAAAAGAAAACCCAGCAAGAGAGGTCTTTGCCTCCCCAAATGGCTGGTACCGAAGGGATTGCGCCCGTAGCACCGCTAACGACTCGGCGCCGAACATACTCCCCAGCGGCCGCCCAGTCTCGCGCTGACCCAGAGCCGCCGGCCAAAAAGGCCAAGAAAAAGAAAACCCAGCAAGAGAGGTCTTTGCCTCCCCAAACGGCTGGTACCAAAGGGATCGCGCCCGTCGCACCGCTAATGACTCGGTGCCGAACATCCCATTCGCCTCGGCACCAGGAGTCATCGACACCATGTTCGACGTTGAAGGGACATTCGCACAAGTCTCCCCAGCGGCCGCCCAGTCTCGCGCTGACCCAGAGCCGCCGGCCAAAAAGGCCAAGAAAAAGAAAACCCAGCAAGAGAGGTCTTTGCCTCCCCAAACGGCTGGTACCGAAAGGATCGTGCCCGTCGCACCGCTAACGACTCGGCGCCGAACATCCCATTCGCCTCGGCACCAGGAGTCATCGACACCACGTTCGACGTCGACGGGACGTTCCCCTCGGCACCGAGAAGATCGCTCGGTACCGAAACAATGGAACCAACCTCCATCGGTACCGAAATTTCTCCAATGTTGGAGATCTGCAGATCACCTTCTCCAAACCTATTACAAATGGGTTCGAGAAGTCCTGCCCCGTCTCTGCACTTACAGATGCCTACAGCGGGGCATCCCTGTCACTACGCTCAGAGGCAACGGTCACTGTCACCCATACCAGACCGGGTGGAACAGGTTGATTACATCTTATATGGAACCGAGGAAGTTGACTTGGCCAGTGAGTCGCAGTCAGAAGCCGGGTCTGACTTGAGGTCGCTTCCCTCGCCTGAGGAAGTGATTGCTGATCCCAATGCAGTATCTCCATCTGAGGACTTCTCCTTTGCAGACCAGATAGTCCGGATGGCTAAAGCCTTGGACTTAAAACATGCGGCTTTTCAACAGCAGACTCAAGACCCGCTTATGCAAGCCCTTTTCACCCCAGATACCGGGCCAGTGGCGCTACCGTGTCTCCAGGGGTTGCAGGAGGTGATGATGTTGGCATGGAAGCATCCAGCCTCGACACCTCCAGCAAGAGGCTGGAAGGACGTTATAAAGTTATTGACTCTGATGTGCAATGTCTGGTTCTAATTCTTTCATTGCTGAAGTCATACAGGCTCGTACGCGGTTTGGAACCCGTACTGCTCCCAATGATAGGGAAGGCCGCAAGCTAGATGCGATAGGCAGAAGGGACTATTCCTCTGGGGCCATGGGGCTATGTGTATCTAATTCTCAGGCAGTCATGGGGCTCTATAACTGCCTGTTATGGGATAAGTTGTCTACTTATCTGGATCAACTTCCACAAGACCAAAGTTGTCTGGTGAAGGTCATAGCTAAGGAGGGGAAGCGTCTAGGGAAGTTATAAGTGAATACCGCACAGCATATGCTGATTGCCATAGTAGAGCGGTGGGCTCCGTCATAGTCTTACATAGACATGCATGGCTTAGATCTTCTGCGCTACCCCTTGATACACGAGCTAAACTCAAAGACTTTCCGTTTGAAGGGAAACGAGTTGTTTAGTCAGGAGACCGATGAGGTCTTGAAACACATTAGGAAGTACAAGTTACAGGCCAAATCTTTTGGCGTCACGGCTTCCAGTAATGCTCCGCAAAAGTCTAGGTATTGGCCTAGATCTGCCCAGCGTTCACAATATTCCCGCCCATACCATTACCATGAGTTGTTTCAGAGGCAACCATACCTGCCTCCTAGACAAACGTATCAGACGTCGTATCAGAATAGACATCAGAGATCAACACTCCTGTTAGGGAATAGATCTCAACGAGACCAACCCTATAAGGGGACGGATCTCCCGTGAATGGAATCAGTCCCACAGTTTGGGATTAGTTTATCCTTGTTTTATGACAAATGGTTGTCAATTACTTCTGACAACTGGGTGTTCTCTATAATAAGAAAACGGTTATCTGTTGGAGTTGTTACACTATCCACCCCTACCATGTGTCTGTATGTGTCGGAACGACATAGCACAGATGTTGTCAGAATATTAATAGAGTGCTTCCCTTCGGTTGGCATCCACCCCCAGGGTGTTCACAAAATGTATATCTGTAGTCGTGGCATACCTCAGATTGCAGGGATGTACCCTTTATTCCCTATTTGGACGATTGGTTATTAGTTGCAAATACACCTGACAGGCTCTGTTCCCAGGTCCACGTGGTACTACGCACCTTACAGTCCTTGGGACTGTATCAAATCAAATCTTTCCCCCACACAAAAGATTGAGTTTGTGGGGCCAGTCCTCGATTCTGTCTCGGCACGAGCTATCTCCCTATGCCTAGGGCTGAGCGTATTGCTGTACTAATTCAAGCCCTCCGCCCTCTGAGACAGTGACATGCCTCTTTTTTTCCCCAATGTCTGTTGGGCCAATTGTCCGCCACGACAGCAGTGGTCCCATTTGCCAGACTGCATATGAGAATATTCCAATATTGATTCTTACGCAATTTCCATGCACATTTGGACTTACCAAGGTTACGCTTAACGATTCCTAGGACAGTCCTCATGTCTTTAGGGTGGTCGCTGTCCCCATAGAATGTGAGAGCTGGTGTCCCCTTTGGGGTGCAACTACAAGATGTGCACCTCTTTACAGACGCCTCCTTGCTAGGCGGGGGCGCATACTGTGGGAAGTTGGTAGCACAAGGTCAATGGACTCGGAACAAGTCGAGACTGCATGTTAACATCCTTGAGATGCGAGCAGTAAGACGTGCCTTTTCCTCTTTTGCAGCTCACCTGTGAGAACAGTCAGTGATGCACCACATAGACAAACCACTGTTATATTCTATATAAACAAGCAAAGGGGGACCACATCTGTGGCCCTCACCAGGCAGACCTTAAAATTATGGCACCAGGTCATACGAATAAAGGCCCACGTCACTGCCATTCATATAGCAGACCCTTTGAATGTTCGTGCCAACAGGCTGAGCAGGGTATTCCAAAACACGTACGAGGGGTCACTCAATCCTCACTACCTCCGTCCCCTGTTTCGACAGTGGGGCATACCAAGTGTGGATCTCTTTGCCACCCCACACAATACCAAGTGCAAATGGTTTTGTTCAAGGGCTGCTCATGCAATCCACTCCCTGGGGGAGGCCCTCGATATTCCATGGACACCGTCCCTGTGTTATGCATTCCCACCTTTACCCCTTCTCAGCCGTGTCGTGGCAAAGGCTCAGGCGGAGGGTGCAAACCTCGTAGTTGTAGCACCTTTCTGGCCCTGCAGGCCATGGTTTTCCAAACCTGTGGGCGTTAGCAAAGGGACAATTCCATGTGTTCCCGGAATCCAGAGACCTCCTGTCCGGGCATCTCCCGTCCGATCCCGGGATTCCGGCCCTCAAGCTGACAGCATGGAGTTGCCGGCTCATTCAGTCTACTGTTCTGATGACCAAGATGTACTGCTAGCCACCTGTAGACCGTCTACACGACGTTCTTACGAGGCGAAGTTCTAATGTTTTTTCTACCTGGATATCGGGTAGGGAACTAGACCCCACTACATGTGGATTGCCTCTAGTGCTAGAGTTTCTGACTCATCTTAAAAAGGAAGAGTTATCTAACTCCTCCATTAAAGTATATTTAGCTGCTATCTCAGCATACCATGTACAGGTAAAGGTATTTTGGGCGGGAAACCGCCTCCTGTACGGAGCCTAGCCCTCTTGGGATAAAAATGCTGAACAAATGCTTGCTAGCTCCTCCCGGTGGTAGGCCTGCAGTACTGCAGTCCCATGTGTGCCTGCACAGAAGCCACTTTCAATGAACAACGGTTACAGGTAAGCAACCACCGTTTTCATCAATGTGCCTACTAATTCTTTCCTTAATAACAGTTTCCACCAACTTACCCAGAATCGATGTCAGACTGACTGGCCTGTAATTTCCTGGATCCCCTCTGGAACCCTTTTTAAAGATGGGAGTGACATGAGCTTTCCTCCATTCCTCAGGAATGGAGGCAGATTTTAATGAAAAATTACATATTTTTTTGTAAGGAGAGCCACAAGCTCACATTTGAGTTCTTTAGGAACTCTCGGATGTATGCCATCTGGGGCTGGTGATTTATCAGTTTTTAAATTGTCTATCAGTCGTAGGACCTCCTCTCTTGTCACATCAATCTGACTCAGGTCTTTCAACACGCCTCCTGAACTCAGCGGTTCTGGAGTGGGCAAGCACTTCTCATCTTCCACAGTGATGACAGACCCCATGAACCACATCACGCCAGGTGGATCAATGTGATGTGATCCATTGGGGGCATTGTCCACCTCATGCGATCCTAAAGGAAATTGTGGTATTTTTTCCTATTGAAAAATCGGGTATGTTTCCCATTCAGCTGAGGACAACTGCTCAATCACTGAGGATCCGATTAAAGGATCAAGTAGTGGGTGACATGACACACCTGAGACCACAGAAAGCCCATGCTTGCCAGAGTGGATAATGATACTGAGCTTGACAAACTAACATCTGGCAATTCCTCATGCCCTTTTTAGTCTTGTGAGCACCACAATGTGAGAAACATTGTGTTTTAATAATTACACTATATTACCCATTAATGTGAACCGGTTCTAATATTTGTTGTGGAAAGAAGAAGAAGAGGAGATTGGATTTATACCCCGCCCTTCACTACCCAAAGGAGTCTCAGAGCGGCTTACAAACTCCTTTCCCTTCCCCTCCCCACAACAGACACCCTGTGAGGTAGGTGGGGCTGAGAGAGCTCTTGACAGAAACTGCTCTTTTTCAAGAACAGCTCTTATCAGAACTACGGCTTGCCCAAGGTCATCCAGCCAGGTGCAAGTGGAGGAGTGGGGAATCAAACACATTAATGACAACAGAAGTAAATCACTATTGCTTCAGTCACCACAGGGACTACTTAATATTCAGTTGCCTTTTGCCAGTAGGAAATCTTCACCTGCTTCAACACCTCAGAATGATTTGCTGTCTCTAGCTGTACTAACAATATATTTTATGCTCGAACTTTATGGCTTAAGAACTATAAAGGAACAGTTGGCTCAATGGAGTGATTAGCCCGTGCTTATACATCTTCATCAGAATTTAAATTCAGACAAAGCCCTCTCATCTTGTAACCTGATATGCAGTAGATATTTCTCTCTGTGCTGTGTGTTTACTTAGGAGAATTGATTTAGATCAGCAGTTGTTTTGCAAATCCCCCTTTAATAATATAGCAAGTTGAATTGGGACCACATTGAGCACTCTGGAATGCTGAGCAATGTTCCCTCTAAGCTGTGGAGTCATGTGAGCAAAAATTCTACTTGGTGAGCTACTGGCATTAAAGTTGTGAGCGAGCGATTTGCCTACTGCATAAATTAGTTTGCTCTGGAGTCACCCTTCCTGAGCTAAGACAAAAATGTGTGAGCCGGAGGCTAAAAAACTGTGAGCTGGCTCACACTAACTCAGCTTAGAGGGAACACTGATGCTGAGATATATTTTTTTTAATCTGAAGGATGCAACTCTGGCCTGATTCCTGCTTTTTAAAGTGCCATCACCGTAGAACATGAAAAGTGTTGAGCAATTAAGAAACTAATATGAATCACAATAAGTCACACACCATGTGGTATTCCAATACATAGTTCAGCCAAATCCCCCAAATAATTTTTTGGGTCTTCCGATTACCCCCGCCCCATTACTCCATTGTCTTGTCATAGCAATGTAAATTGATTATAGTCTGTTGGCAGCTCACATCTGATGAGTGAGATATGTCAAGCAGGCAAATTAACATTAACAATTTGAGATATGCAGATGACACCACCACATTATTGACAGAAAACAGTGAAGACCTGAAATGACTACGGATGAAGGTTAAAGCAGAAAGTGCCAAAGCAGGATTACAGCTGAATATCAAGAAGACAAAAGTAATGACTACTGGGGAATTATACAACTTTAAGGTTGATGATGAAGAAATTGGAATTTTTCAAGATTTTCTATTCTTTGGCTCCATTATCATCCAAAAGGGAGACTGCAACCAAGAAATCAGAAGGAGCCTGAAACTGGGGAGGGCAGCCATGAAGGAGCTAGAAAAGATCCTTACATGTAAGGATGTGTTGCTGGTGACCAAGATCAAGTTAATTCATGCCACAGTATTCCCCATTACTCTGTATGGGGTGGAAGAAGTGCTGGCGCCAGGGGGGTGGGGGGGGGGGGGGGGGGGGGGGGGGGCAGCAGAATGCTCATTGCAGGGGAGGAACATGTTGCTGACAGTGGAAAGCAGTGGTCAGATCCAGCCCCTGGTTCTCCAGAGTTAGAGTAAATAAAATCTTAAGAATCAAAGGGGAAAAATTAATCATTTTCAGGCATTTGGTTATATCAAACCAAAGCCAATTTGAGCAGGTTCTCTGGAGGTGGCAACTCCATTTGATTAAACATGCTGTAGCCTGTTTACTAGTACCAACAGCCACCGAGGGAAAAGTTAGTCCCACAGAGGAGCCAAGCAGGAGAAGTGTCTTCGTCGGGAGAGACAGCCATTTGCCAGTAATTCTGACAGGGAACAGTGGCTGAAGGAGGAATGAGCGGGGAAGAGGAGCAGACCCAGCACCCGGCCAATGGCATGTGAGTAGTTTTGAGTGGTGGCTGATGGGTTAATGGCTGATGGAGTGCATTGCACAGCCAATGGAAGAGCTGGAAACAGCCAATATGCTAAAAGGATTATTATAGAGAGATTCTCTTATAGTTCATATGCTTTTATACTGGATTATCAAATGAATTATCTTGTTCATCAACTGCCCTGCTGATGTTCATAAAGAACTGAGAATGCAGCTCACAGTCCTTCTCCTGATGTGGTGTTTGCTTAGAACAGCATCCATAAAAGTGCAGAACAGGGAGGTGTGATCTCTTCTGTGTAATTTACTGTTCCCTGAGACCGAGAAGCTACCTTGTGATAATTTACATGGGGAATAAGACAGGCATCAGACTAATTGCTTTCATTTATCATACGTCCCAGAATACATTCATGAACAAGGCCTGAAGTCATTTGCCCTAACCAACAAAGTCCGGGTTTAGACAATAATTGCAGAAAAAATTAACGATTCATGAGTGGTTGCATATATGGTGCTGTTCTACATTTTCTTCTAAGGTAATAAATACAAGAATCCAAATATTTAAAATATTAACCCATTGGTACTACACACCACATAAACGTCTCATATAACTAAGTCGTATTCTCCTCTGTGTTGGAGACATTGTGGACACTTAGGAACATATGCACATTGCTAGTGGCAATGCAAAAAATACAGCTTTTTTGGCAAGAAGTTCTGTTGTTTTTGAATCACTGGCCAGATGCAACAATTCCATGCATTATAAAGGAACTCATCTCCACTCTTTTGGTAGCAGCAAAATTTACTATTGCCTTAACTTGGAAAAATCCTGTTGCACTGACTCTCTTGTTATGGCATCGTAAGATTTGGGAGCGATATGTGATGGTGAAAATGATTGACCAAATAAATGAAAAACCCTTTGATGAGAAATGGTTTATTGTGTTAGATTACTTGTATGAACATGATGTAGTCCCAAAAAGAATGAAAACTCTAAATCTGTTATGACATCTATGTTCATATAGTGTTCTGCTTGATCGATTTTTAATGTATCAATGTATTTTTACTAGTATTGCTTTAGAGCTCTTGTTATGTTTTTGATGTATTGTATTATTGTTTCATATATTAACCTAATTTACTTGGTTTCTTTTTATAATTGGTTTGTTGTAATATTGGAAATTGTATTGAAATATTTATAATAAAGTATTAAGAAAAGAAAAAGAAAAAACTTTTTAAAAAATGTAGTGATCAACTGTTAAGCAACTCGGCTAGCTCTAGAAGCATCTATTGAATACCATGTCATGTTAGCAAGGAACTGAGCTATACAAAAGATATAAATCTCTTTCCTTGATACTCAGAATATTTGTTGTAGTTGTTCAGTCACACAGTCGAGTCCAGCTCTTCGTGACCCCATGGACCACATCATGCCAGGCCCTCCTGTCTCCCATCATCTTCTGGAATTTACTTAATTTCATGTTCGTTGCATTGATAACACTGTCTAACCATCTCATCCTTTGCCGTCCCCTTCTTCTTTTACCTTCAATCTTTCCCAGCATCAGGGTCTTCTCGAGTGAGTGCTCCCTTCTCCTTTGGTGGCCAAAGTATTTGAGCTTCAGCTTCAGTATCTGGCCTTCCAGGGAACAGTCAGGGTTGATTTCTTTTAGGACTGACTGATTTTATCTCCTTGCAGTCCAAGAGACTCTCAAGAGTTTTCTCTAGCACCACATTTCGAAAGCATCTATTATTTTGCGCTCGGCCTTTCTTATGGTCCAACTCTGACAGCCATACATGACTACTTCGAATACCAGCACTTTGGCTATGTGGACTTTTGTTGGAAGGGTGATGTCCCTACTTTTTATTATGCTGTCTAGGTTTGCCATAGCTTACCTCCCAAGGAGCAGGTGTCTTTTAATTTCATGGCTGCAGTCAGCATCTGTAGTCATCTTGGATCCAAGGAATGTGAAGTCTGTCACTACTTCCGTGACTTCCCCTTCTATTTATCAAGGAGTGATGGGGCCGGAATCCATGATCTTAGGGTTTTTTTGATGTTGAGTTTCAAGCTGACTTTTGTGTTCTCCTCTTTTAATCTTAGCAAGAGGTTCTTTAGGTT
>NW_015174282.1:517063-597511 GCF_001447785.1 Gekko japonicus | reverse complement strand
CCCAGGAATGCAATGGCGGGCGAGGGCAACGATAAGAAACTACAAGCAGACAGAAGCAGGTAAATCATGGGGAAAGGTTACAAGTTACAGGTTATACAGGTCTTAAATAAGATACATGATCAGATGCCAACTATGTACCTGTTATCAAAGGCCCAAGTCTGGCAGCTTTCTCCATAATTCACCGAATGTTGGCAATTTGATCTCTAGTTCCTCTACCTCTTCGAAACCCAGCTTGTACTTCTGGCAGTTCTCTATCCACGTACTGCTGAAGCCTAGCTTGTAGGATCTTGAGCATGACCTTGCTAGCATGTGAAATGAGTGCAATTGTGTGATTGTTTGAACATTCCTTGACATTGCCCTTCTTTGGGATTGGAATATAAACTGACCTTTTTCAATCCTGTGGCCACTGTTGCATTTTCCAAATTTGCTGGCATATTGAGTGCAGCACTTTAACAGCATCATCTTTTAAGACTTGGAATAGCTCAGTTGGGATACCATCACCTCTGCTAGCTTTGTTGTTAGTAATGCTTTCTAAGGCCAATTTGACTTCACACTCCAGGATGTCTGGCTCAAGGTCAGTGATCACACCATCATGGTTGTCAAGGATATTGAGGTCCTTCTTGTATAGTTCTTCTGTGTATTCTTGCCATCTCTTCTTAATCTTCTCTGCTTCTGTTAGGTCCCTACCATTTTTGTCCTTTATCAGGGCCACCTTTGCACGGAATAGTCTCTTGATTTTTCCAATTTTCTTGAAGAGATCTCTAGTCCTTCCCATTCTATTGTTTTCCTCTATTACTTTGCATTGTTCATTCAGGAAAGCCTCTTTCCTTGCTGTTCTCTGGAAATCTGCATTCAATTGGGTAAATCTTTCTTCCTTTTCACCTTTGCCTTTCGCTTTCCTTCTTTCCTCTGCTATTTGTAAAGCCTCATCAGACAGCCACTTTGCTTCCTTGCATTTTGTTTTCTTTGGGGTCGTGGTGATTGCTGCCTCCTGTACAATGTGACAAACCTCTGTCCATAGTTTTTCAGGCACTCTGTCTATTGAATCCTGTCTCTTAAACCTATTCTTCACCTCCACTGTCGATTCATAAGGGATGTGATCTAGGTCAAACCTGAATGGCCTAGTGGTTTTCCCAACTTTCTTCAGTTTAAGCCTGAATTTTGCAATGAGTAGCTCATGATCTGAGTCAGTCAGCTCCAGGTCTTGTTTTTACTGACTGTATAGAGCTTCTCCGTCTTTTACTGCAAATGATATAATCAATCTGATTTTGGTGTTGCCCATCTGGTGATGTCCATATGTAGAGTCACCTCTTAGGTAGTTGGAAGAGTGTGTTCGCTATGACCAGCATGTTCTCTTGACAAAACTCTGTTAGCCTTTGCCTGGCTTAATTTTGTTCTCCAAGGCCAAACTTGTCCATTATTACGGTTACCTTTTGACTTCCTAATTTAGCATTTCAGTCCCCTATGATGATAAGGACAGCTTTTTTTGGTATTAGTTCTAGGAGATGTTGTAGGTCTTCATAGAACCAGTCCACTTCAGCCTCTTCTGCATCAGTGGTAGGGGCATAGACTTGGATTACTGTGATATTGCATGGTTTGCCTTGGATTCGGACTGAGATCATTCTGTCATTTTTGAGACTGTATCCCATTACTGCCTTTCTCACTCTCTTGTTGACTATAAAGGCCACACCATTTTTTTCTATGGGATTCTTGGCCACAGTAGTGGTATAATGGTCTTCTGAGTTAAATTCAACGATTCCTGTCCACTTTAGTTCACTGATTCCTAAGATGCCAATGTTCAGTCTTGCCATCTCATTTTTTACCACATCCAACTTACCTTGATTCATAGATCACCTTTGAGAAGGGGGATGGAATGTTGGAGGGAAACACAGCAGGAGTTAGTGCAGAGGGAGTTGAGTTCCATGAGAGCTCAGGTCTGGCTCAGGAAAACAGCAAACAAAATGAAAGGTCACTCTTCTTGGTAGTGTTGCAGAGTGGTTTGTCACTCCAGACCTTGTGCATTTAGTCTAACTCTTTGGCAGGCTGATGTGGGTGGAATCCTGTTTGTGTGTTAGGATCCAACCTTGTGGCTAATTGGTAAAAGCCTGCTTATGCTGGGAAGTATTAAAGAAAATTGAAACTACTCTCCAAATTGATGTGCCTCAGCCAGGTTTCTCTTTTGTCTATCTTGAGACTTGGTCCGTTTTTTTCGTTCCTTGAAACCTACTTGTAAATAAGTCTTTGTTGTTAATATATAATTCCTGCCTCATCAACTTCCATATTCTACTGGTTCACCACAACTTACCTCACAGCAGCAAACCCAAAGCCTATATACTTGCTACATAAAGGTCCCTGCCACACGGCAGGAAAAACGACGGGCGAAGTTCAGCTAATCTGAGCCGCACCAAAGTTGAGACGCCGCGGTGGGATCCCACGGATCCCCTGAGCCACGGCGCCGTCGCTCCCCGGCACGATCATATGCCAGGGAGAAAGCGACGGTGGGAAGGGGAGGCTGGCGCAAGAAACTCCTATAGATCCCATGGCCGCACTTGCCGCAGCCCTTCAGGATGAACCACCCAAGTAGGTGGTTCTTTTTTGGTGCAGGGTTTTGGGCGGGAGGGACGGATCGGGGACGGCCGGGCAACGCTTTCCAGATGTTGCCGTGGGATCGCGTCCATTTGCCGTGCATCCGTTCTGTCCCTCTCCCGGTCCATTTCCTCGTGTGTGACCGGGGCCTTAAAATACCTGGGAACTGAGGGGAAGGTTTATACTTTAAAATAAATCTCCCCCCCCAGTCTTATGAGGTTGTGCATGTCCCCTCAGTTGATAGAAATAGCCTGCCACTGGCAGCTGGATGAAATGGAAAAGGAGGGGAAAGTGTCAATTTCAGCCCACAAGAAGAATGAAAAGAAACAGAGTATGAAGAGAGGGTGGAGAAGATGGAAGAGGTAAGGTTGGCAGGTCCTCCCTGGCTATCGATGGGGGCAGGGGGGCAAGGGTTGCCAGCTCCATCTTGGGAAACTCCTATAGATTTGGGGATGCAGCTTGGGGAGGACAGGGACTTCAGTGGGCTATAATACCATAGAGCCCACCCTCTAAAGCATCCATTTTCTCTGTAGTCTGGAGATGAGGTGTAATTCTGGGGGATCCCCAGGTCCCACCTGGAGACTGGCATCCCTAGGAGGAGGTTATGGAGAAAGGGGGCAGATCAGAAAAGATGCAGGTGGAGAGTGTGATTGTTCTCTTCAAAGATAATGGGTATTGAATGAGGATCATATGCTCTAATCACACTGAGACAGTATGAACATCCTGATGTAGATATCTCCTCAAAACATGTGATCTGACCTGGTGATCCATGCTCTGATCTCATGCAGGTTAGACTACTGTAATGTTCTGTACATGGAGCTGCCTTTGAAAACTGTCTGGAAATGTTAGTTGGGCCACAATGTGATGACCAGGCTATTACCAGGCATTGGATGCAGGGAAATATCACCCATATGCTGAAAGATCTTTAATGGTTTCTGGACTGTTTATCGTGCTTTACTTTGTAAGCTGCCTCTAGTGGTCCTCCGAAGAGAGGGTTTAGAAATGTTCTAAATAATGCTGATGAAAGATATAAACCAAGCAAGCCTCCATGTTCACACACTCTAGTGTCTACAGAGGCTGGCCACATATCATAGAAAGAGGCCTCTCCAAGACTATTTGTGATGGAATCGTATACTGTAGTCCAGTGATGGCGAACCTTTTAGAGACCGAGTGCCCAAACTGCAACCCAAAACCCACTTATTTATCGCAAAGTGCCAACACGGCAATTTAACCTGAATACTGAGGTTTTACTTTAGAAAAAACAACTCATATGTTAACTTAAGATGATCCAAACAAAGTAAGAAAAGCAATCCCAAATGCTTTCATTTACTTAAAATTATTTGGCAGAGAATTTGACACTTTAATTATGGTCTGGGCCTGGCTGATGCAATGGCACACGTGCCCACAGAGAGGGCTCTGAGTGCCACCTCTGGCACCCATGCCATAGGTTCGCCACCACTGCTGTAGACCGTTACGTTCTGTACAAGGGTAAGATGATGATTAGGCTGTTCAGGACCTGAGATCTGCTCTTCAGGCAAATATAATGACACTTGTGGAAAGGGGTGCAAGGGGATATCAGCAGAATTAGGATCTAGTTGGGGTGGTAAAACTTTGGTTCCCCCCCCCCCAGAGCTGTCTCACCATTAACAGCCATAAGAAAGACAGGAACCTAATTGAACAAAGTTTGTGTCCAGTGGCACCTTTAAGGCCAACAAAGTTTTATTCAAGGTATAAGCTTTTATATGCATGCACACTTCTTCAGATACAGTGAAACAAGACATCCTCAGCCATTACATATAGGTACGTATTTATGGGAAGAGAGAGGGTCTCGTTTCACTGTATCTGAAAAAGTGTGCCTGCACTTGAAAACTGATACCTTGAATAAAACTTTGCTGGTTTTAAAGGTGCCACTGGGCTCAAACTTTGTTCTGCTGCTTCATACCAACATGGCTACCCACCTGAAGGAACATAATTGGTAAGTCTTTCCCGTCACTCTCTCTGAATATGAGGAAAAGCTTTATCCACTGGATTTCTGCAAATCACCCTGCTGCTAATGCAGGGGAAAAGTAGAAACCTTATACTCCACACTTCTTAATTCCTAATACTAGAATTGAGAGTCATGGCTTTGCTGTTAATCCAGCCTGGCTCTGGAGCATGCCCAGAGAGATTCCCCACTTCACAAATTCTAGGCAGAGGCTTGCAAGGAACACACATTCTCAGTCATGTCTGCTGAATCCTGGCTCAAATGAAGTTCAGCCGTTCTGCACAGGTGTGGGTGGCTATTGAAGGCCAAGACAGAGCTGGGAAATCTGATTTAAATTATTAGGTTGCTTAATCCTTAAGAAAATTTTGGCAAGGAAGCAGCAAAAGGATTTTAAAATACCAATGCCATTTAATCATGTTGAAAATAAAAAAAGAGGAATGAAGGTGACTCTTGGCTGGGGTCATGTTTCAGAAATGCAGCAATAATTAAAATGCCACATCTGAGTGAGAGCCAAACCTTTCTCAAGGAAGAATTATCGGAACCATTTTATTTTCACACATCTGTGTGCAAACGTATATATAGGGGGTTGGGTGGAGTAGCTCTTTCACACACTACCTGTGCCTCTTTCATATTTTATTCTCCAGTGTGGCACCTGCCCCATGTTCGAAGAAAGTGGGCTATTTCTTTAGACATTGGGGTTGTTTATAATTACTGTCAGCTCAAGGTAAAACTAGTAGTTTTATTTTTAAAAACACTATACAACTTGTACATGATGATTATATTAAGATTGTGGGGATGCAGAAGTTCTATGTATGAGGCTGGGTAAACATTTGCAGCTTAATGGGGTGGTGGAATGGAGCATACTGTTAAATATTAACTCATAAAACAAAATCCCATTTAGGGTTGTCAGGTCCCCACTGGCCATTGGTAGGAAATGGGGAGGCAGAGTTGCCAGATCCAGGTTGGTAAAGTTTTGAAGATTTGGGGATGGAGCTTGGGGAGGACAGGGACCTGAGTGGAGTACAGTGCCATAGAGTCCATCCTCCAAAACATCCATTTTCTCAAGGGGAACTGATATCTGTAATCTGGAGATGAACTGTAATTCCAGGGAATCCCTAGGTCCCACCTGGAGGCTGGCATTCCTAACCCCATTTCAAATAGAAAACTTTGCAACAACCCACCTGTTCTGCAGAACTAGAGTAAAACTGAAAGGGAACTTTTAACATTTATTAACATCCAGCCTAATAAAGAATTACTGGAGATTCTGCAAATTTTCATACTGTTGTATGTCATCTCTCCTACTTGCAAGCCTTTCCCCTCACAAGGGCTGGTGAAGATTCAGCAGTAATGGGGAGAGATAACCCTATATGCTCAGACATACTCTGATAATTAAAGAAGGGTTGCATTATGGTTATATATAATTGCCCCCCCAGCCGGAATAATGAGACAGACAACAATATTGGGTACTAACGGGCCACTTTTATTAACTACATAAAGCATAACGACAAAATACAAACGGGATAACAGAATTGCGGCTTGGCAAGGCTACGGGTCACAAGACCCTTCCCTTGCCACAATGATCTAGGGCGAGCACCCAGCTCTGAAAGCAAGGCAACTAAATTGCCTTCCCTCCGGCCAGCATGGCTAGGGTAATTGCCAGGGAGAACCCCCCCCGAGCCACAAGGCTCAGAGGGAGGCGAATCCCCAGCAAACCCTTAGGCGGTCTGCTTTCCCTGCCCCGGGCCGCAGGGCCCAAAGACTGTACCGAAAAGACCCCTACTCCCAAACGGGTTATAAGCCGGTGCTCACCGTGCCGCAATCTGTTCAGAATAACAACCTGCCAACTAAAGTGACCACCTATTTATAACTCAACCTCACCCGTCAAAAAGCCCTCGCTACAGCTACAGTCCAAAGTAGGCAAAAACACCCCCCACCTCAAGCCAATCAGGAAGAGGGTGAAAAATTCCTACTTGGCCCCCAATTGGGTGACCAGCGGATGCCTGAACTGTAAACTGGGCGGGAGGGTGGGCCAAGCGCAGTGAGGCGAATGAAGGAGGGAGGTGAGGGCCAGCCCAGAAAACCTCCGGCCCCGCCCCCTGTTAGACCCGGATGTCCGGGCTGTCTCTCTCCTTGCAGAGAAGCAAAGACGGCCTTGGGACGGCCTCGCCCGGACCAAATTGTTTATGTAAGTGTGTGGGCTGGTGTGCAGGCATACAATAGTCATGTAGCTCTTTTGATTGATGTAAATTGCCAGTGTAGCTTTCCATGATCTGCAGAGTGAGTGCTACTGTTTCAGGATATTGTAACATAACAGCCTTAAAGGCACATGTCCTGACCCACCAGTTCCACAAAGAAAGGTGAACTATTGATACCAAATTCCAGAGGCCTGGATCATTATTCCCCCTCCAAGTACTAAAATCCCCCATTTTTAATCAGAATATTGGTGGAAGAGTTACCTTTTCTTTCCAGCACCATGACCTGACTTATATTGCCTCTCCCCTGTGCAGGCCCGTAGCTAACAACGTTTTGTTCAGGGGGCCCATATTTTTCTCAGGGGGCCCACCAGTTCAGGAGAAGGGAGGGCTGCATGTGCTTCATTAATTCCCACCCACTCACCCCGCTGCCGCCACTGCTTTAAACGAGGAACTGCCTTTCCAAAGGTTGCAGCCCTTTCTACTCCTCCCGCCACTGCAGGTGGAGAAACGCAGGCCCGAATCGCCTTCCCCTCTGTGGGCCTTCTGCAAAGTCTCCCCGCGCACAAGCAGCCGCATTGACGAGCCGGAGGAGCAACAAGACAACAGGAGAGATGGCGAGGCCTGCGGCTTCTCCCTCCTCCTCCTCGCCTGAGCCGCTGAGCAAGACATCGGTGGTGTCCCGGGCGGTGTGCGTGGCCCAGCTGGGCCTGTGCGGGCTGCTGGGACGGCGCTTGGAACGGCGCCAAGGGAGCTCGCGGCTGAACTGCTGGGTGCTGAGCTGGCTATGCTACGACACCTTGGTCCACTGCACGCTGGTGAGGCAGGCAGCGCCTGGACAGGCAGGGCCGTACGCTCAGATCCCGCCCCTGCCCTCAGCCCCCCCACTCCTCGGGAAAGAGAGCAGGTGGGAGCCCCCCGCCCCCCGGGGTCACGGCGTTTCCACCCTGGGACCAGAAACCCAGCAGGAGTCATTACTTTGCTTTGCGGCCAAGCGCAGGAGTTTGGGTTCGGCGCGGTTGGGAGGTGGGAAGGAGGCAAGGAGGAACACACACCCCCAGATTATCCTTTTGATTTAAACCGGACACTCTCCGTTCCGCCTCCGGCATGAGGCGTCCCGCAGGAGAGAAGAAGCCACCCTGCTTCGGTGGCACAACCCGACGGGCCTTTGCCCTGGCGGCTGCCTGGCCTCTGGTGACCGTGCTGGAGGCCGGCGCTTGCCTCTGGCGGCCCAGTGGCTGGAGCTCCAACTGCCGGCCAGGCATCCCGGCGGACAGGAGTGAGGGGACCGTCCTGTGGGGGCTCGGCTCGGCAGGACTCACCGGCCCGTGGGACAGGCAGGCAGGGAGGAGAAGAGGCCGGCCGGGGGGGGGGAGAAGGCTTTGCAGGGGCCTGCGCTTCAGCGCAGCCCTGCAAAGACTGGGGGGGTGGAGAAGGCTTTGCAGGGGCTTGCGCTTCAGCGTGGCCCTGCAAAGACCGGGGGCAGAGAAGGCTTTGCAGGGGCCCACGCTTCAGCATGGCCCTGCAAAGACGGGGGGCAGAGAAGGCCCTGCAAAGACCGTGGGCGGAGAAGGCTTTGCAGGGGCCCGCGCTTCAGTGTGGCCCTGCAAAGACTGAGGGGAGAGAAGGCTTTGCAGGGGCCTACGCCTCAGCGCGGCCCTGCAAAGACTGGGGGCGGGGGGCAGAGAAGGGATGGGAGATGGGCAGGCGGTGGAAGGAGGCCGAGAGCAGGGTGCGCGCAGGCAGCAGCCACTCACCTTGCTCGCAGTGGGTTCCAAGAAGGGCAGCTGCAGGAAAGCTTCGTTCACGACGAGTCGACACGTGCGGTGCAGTCCGTTTTAGGCATGAAGGGCAGCATGGGGGGAGCAGAGGATCAGGGGAGGGCCCCCACAAAACCCGCAAGAGGCGGGGCCCCGGGGCCCCACGCAGGCTACGGGCCTGCCCCTTTCTCTGATAAATAAAATGCCCATAAATTATGTTACCACAAATCCATTATGTCACACATAGTTTGGCCCCCGCAGTTTGAGACGCACTGGAGGCTACTATATTTCCCTGGAAGCAATGGGAATAATTGTAATTAACTTGTTCCTTTGGTTTTGATGGGACTCAAATTATAATTAACTTTCATTGGATTTGAGCCAAAGGGTTTTTACAATTTTTAAAACAGTTGTAAGTCTTTAAATATATTGATTTAATTAAACTGTTTCTAGATTTGTTTGTGGATTGTTGAAATAAAAAGCCTGTTGGAGTGTAAAACATGAGGGTGGTAGTGGAGCTGTATGTAAACATTGATTTATGGCCCATCTATATAGGCCACTTAGCTCTCATGTGGGGGTCCTGAGAAACATGTGGAAATGATTGGCTGGAAGGATTCTAACTAAAAAAAATAAAAATGAATTTTTACCATTGTGTAATTTACACATTGGGCCCTATGAGGCGTGTTTCCACTCCTGGAATTGATGACATTTTAAAATGAATCCTTTAAAAAAAAAGGCAAACCCACCTACATTCTCTATCACTTGACAGATACAGAATAGTAGGCTGACTGATTCTGTTAAGAGCAAACTCACATTACTAATGCCTGAAGGGATGTGAGATGCTCTTAGCAAATTTGCATGGGAGGCCTGTCAGCAGATCAACTTCATGTGTTTGCATAAAGTGAGCTACCTGAACTCAGAGGTCATTTTCATGTAAACTTCAGAATGTGCTTGGGGTTGTTAAAAATCAAGCAACTGTTGTATATATTTAGACACACATGTGACACTTTAGATAAAACGTTCCACGAAGATTTCTGTTATTTCCCAAATAATGAGATATGAGGCAGGTTTGTGATATGTCACACAAACATCACCCACAGAGCCTATTCCCACCCATTAACTTTCTGTCAGGAGCTCAAGACAGCATGTATGGTTTTGCCCATTTTATTCTCAGAACAACCCTGGTGTTTTCCAGATTACCCTAATGTTCCATTTTCATTCCCCTATGTTACCATTTTTTTTCCTTGTGTCCGGACAACTTTGTTAAGATCCCTGTGCTGATGCAAATCAGGGAAAGGGATTCAAAATGGGGGGGGGGGGCAGTGAGAGAGAATGCTCTTAATATAATCATCATGTACAAGGCAACCAAAAGGGGTGAAACGTACACCAGGTACAGCTCTCAGGTGTGGTGTGGTGGACGAGGAATGTAGTCATAAGGGGATTTCTTGGCCCCTTGAGGCTGCTGAAGTGCTGCAACACTTCAGCACATGTGCAACATCCCCCCACAATCCCCCCTGGAAAACCAGTCCACAATGTGAATGTGAACAGATGGAACACTGACAGAGAAAAACAAAGAAAGCATGTAAGTATGTATCGATTGCACTGATAGCATGATCATCAGAACTGCCACAACACAGACAAAAACCTGGAAAGTGGCACCAGTCTGGAAAATGCCCCTTTCAGGTAAGAGACCTGTGAAGACCTATATCTTCACAGTTTGGTGGAGATTTCATCCTAGGTCTTTTTGGTCCTAGTTTCATATTCTAACACACACCACACTGACTCTCATGAAAATGCATGAAGCGTGAGAAAATGTACGTTCATGCTTGTGGACAAGAGTGATCTGTTATTTATTTGTTTTAATATTTATTTTACTTATGACATTGATACCCAACCTTTCTTCCACCTTTCTCTGGGGACACAAAGTAGCTCATATTATTCTCCTCTGCCCTATTTTATCCCCACAACAACCCTGTGAGGTAGGTTTTGCTGAGAGTGTGTGCCTGGCCTGAAGTCACCCAGCAAGCTTCCACGGCAGAGTTGGGATTCAAATCTGGGTCTCCCAGATCCCAGTCCAACTCTCTAACCACTACATCAAACTGGCTCACCACAATGATGAACTACATACAAAAAACGTTTTATTTTATTTCAACATATAAAACAGTACACATGCTACATTAATACAGGATCGATTACCTCCCAAGATAATAAGGGTTTTTGTTTTTATCTATCAAACAAGCTGTAACTAAAAAAAACACAAAATCTAAGTATTTCTTAGGTATTGAGGAGTTCTGGCAGGTGGTTTGATTCATATACTCAAAAAATGTGTACCATGTCTCTATGAACATGTTTTTCCTATTAGGATTCTCAACTTGTATTAATTGTGAGACTATCTTATTCTGGACCATCAAGTCCCATATTTTATCACACCACTGTGCCAAAGTCGGTATATTCTTAGTATTCCATTGTTGTGCCAATATTATTTTACCAGCTAATAGGAGATGGGTTAATAAATCCCCCCTCGACTTTGGGATATTTAACTCTGGCCACAGATTCAGTAAAATAGATTCAGGTATATTTGGAATTAAAATTCCTGTTACGTCTTTAATGTTTTTGATAATATTTTCCCAATATGCATTCACTACTTTGCAACCCCACCGACAGTGGAGAAACGTTCCATGATATCAAAAGCCATCAGAAGGTTCAATACAATCCTTCAGGACCATCACTCCCCGGAGAGCCTTGTGCTTCGCTGAACAGCACCTACTGGCAGAACTAAAAAAGAAGGACATCCGCTTAGCCAGGGGTCATTTCGTAGAAAAAGAGCTAGGGGAACTCATTAGCATAACTCATTAGCATATGCCACACACCCTGACATTAGGGGCCCGGCGGTGGACCTGCAAGGCCAGTGGGAGTGCGAGGAAACACCGCCAAGGCCCTCCCTGGCCCCAGGCAGGCAGGGGTGGGGAGAGGCGGGGAGGAAGCAACTTACCCTCCCTCTTCTCCTGCCTCCTCCTGGCTGAATGAGGGCTGGAATCGGGGCGGCCGGAAGCAGGGGGCGGGGCTTCGTCATATGCCCCGCCCCCTGCACCTCACCCGGGGGAACTGCGTTCCCCTGCGTTCCCCTGCGTTCCCCCCCCTCCGAAATGACCTCTGCGCTTAGCCTCAACTAGGGCCAGGACCCTGTGGGAATTGCTACAATTCTGCGGGGCCTGCAAAACAGAGCTGTTCCGCCAGGCCTTTGGTTGAGGCAGCAGACCTTGGCCTCCCCTGCCCATAGGAGGCCTACAGATGCCTACCATCCTGGTAACATTTTATGGGGAGCATATTGGGCTGCTCTGGACTGATGTTATGTTTCTTTGCTGCCGTCTTGTTTTATTTAACTGGTTTTTAGTCACATATTTATTGTTTTTATTTTTGTTGTGAGCTGCCCTGAGCCCATTGTGGGATAGGGCAGGAGATAAATATAACAAACAAATAATTAAATAAATAAAATGCACTGCTGTTGTCACTTTCCCAGACATGGTAACCAGAGAGCATGACTTGGCCATATCTATCCCCAAAATGGGCCTGAATCTGGATTAAAATGGATCTAGATAATCTGTCTCCTCCAAGACTGCATTGCTACCACCTGCTTGAGCACCTTGCCCTAGAATAGACTATTGGCTACTGGGCGGTAGTTGTTTAGGACATTAGGGTCCAGGGCTGCTTTCTTTAGAATAGATCTCACAACTATCTCTTTCAAAACAGTTGGAGCTACACTCTTCCACAGCCATGAAGGCTTGAGGGTCAGGTCTAGATTAACAGTCTCCAGGTGGGTCCTGGATGCCTCCTGGAATTACACTGATCTGCAGGGAAAATGAGACGCTCTGGAGAGTGGACTTTATGGAATCATATCCTGCTGAGGCCCCTCCCCTCCCCAAATTCTTCCCTCCACCCACAAATCTCCAGGAGTTTCCAAACCTGACATTGGCAGGCCTAAGTGTTGTGCTGCACATTTCTAAGCAGTTTGCCTCCTTCATCAGGCCTCACCAACTGAAAACCATCCATGCAATTATAACCAGACTCTGCTCCAACAGTAGTGCTTCAAATCACAGGACTGTACTATAATATACACCAAAGAGGCATTTTAATGTCATGTGATTTCAGTTTTCTAAGTCGTGTAGCTTAACTCGTGTTTACCAGTTTTTCAAATAATGAAATTGAAAGCATAAAACAGACCAAAAAATTATGCACACCCATGTGTCTATATAAAACCGAAGCATTTGTTTTATTAATTTAATTAATACAACAGGGTATGGGCATACAGTCTAAGCAGGCAGATAGTTTGCAAGGCCCTAGTTTACTTATGGCTAAAGGGCTAACCGATCCATTCTGAACACTCTAGAATCTTTTCACGTAATTTAAAAAGTCCACACTTGAATCTTTGAAAAACTTTATGGGTACATTAAACATTTATCTCCTGGACACTTACTAAAGCTGTTGCTTTGGGCATTCGGCTGAAGCTCAGCTATTGTAGAAAAAGCCTGGGGAGCATCTTGTAAAAGTTTTAATTATCACGTTAAATAAAACATCAGCTGTCTCTTTATGAGGTGCATCAGCTTGTGCAGCCTTTCTCCTGGGTTTTAATAGCTTTATAAAAGTAACCATTAATAGACAGCTAGGGTTTTTTTGGATGATTGTTCAGACAGGGCTGGAGATGTGCCTTGAACTTGACTAAGCAGATAAAAATGGTGTTCATGGTCTGGGATATTTGAACATTAAAATTAAAACCCTTTGAACTAAAGGGGCTGAAAGTCTGCTTTTAATCTTGAATTGGGATGAGTTGGAGAGCAGTAGCTGCGGATCTTTGGAGCTAAATTTATAACAAATATGCAACCGATATTAATAATAAACAGAGTCCAGTCACAAAGAAACTATTGTGTAAATCCCACTCTTTTCAATTATGTCCTAGTACAGTATGAAAGTTGGTTTCATAAGGCTTTTAGGAAGACCCTGGAAACCTTAGCATCACACCTGACAATGCTTTGTGGTACAGCTGCTGAGGACATATAATCAATAGGCCTAGCAAAGCCTAGCTTCTCTCCTTTCTCTAGTAGGTGGTAGCAATGCAGTTTCCAGCAGTCTTGGAGGAGATGAATTATCTAGGGGATTGCTTTGCTTCTTTCTCAGTACAGCATGTTTGTAAAGCCTTTGTGCCCTCCCCATTTCATATACAATTTCATGTACCCATTTCATGTACAGAGAACTATAAGGAGGGTAACACTCCTTTCAAGGTAGGTTTTGGCAGGCAGCCTTCAATAGGTGACAACATTTGGCACATTAATTACCACTGAACACCTTCATTCTTAGCAGTACAGCCATAGTAACACTGTTCTGTTTTACAGGATTCCCCCCCCCCCCCCGGATTACTGAGATGAAGAATGAGTGAAGTACTTTGAACACTTGAGAGCAGAGGAGGTCTGATTTTATGTCTCTGGGAATGTGATGGCAGGGGCATAGGAACCTGAGGGCCTTGGAGCAATGGTGGTGGTCCATCTCAGCCAGGATTGCCCACCTCCAGGTGGGGCCTGGAGTTCTCCGAGAATTACAATTGATCTCTAGACTGCAGAGATCAGTTCCCAAGGAGAAAAGGGTAGCTTCAGATGGTGGACTGTATGACATGTCATCGCTGCTGAGCTCCCTCCCATCCCCAAACTCCTCCCTCCACAGTCACCTTACTCAGCTGGGAATTTTCCAAGCCGGGATTGGCAACCCTCATCACAGTCTGAACAAAATCTCGTTTTGTAGGCTTCAACCGTTATTCAGGTACATTGTGCCCCAGTATGGAGTTTCCTCACTCCTGTTTTGACTGGCTCTATAAAATGGTGCTAAGTGCTGCGGTAAACAAACATTTTTGCCTGACACCTACAAGAGAATGGCATCCGCACCAGGCGTTATATAGGCAAGGTGTCAGGTGAAAGGCATTTCATAGGCAAGGTGCTGCCACTTAAAAATTCCAGTCTCCGGCTGCCCCTGGCCTCACCTCTGAAGGCACAGGGTTGGAGAGCAGGGCTAATGAAACAGGTCTTGACTGCAACAGGGATGGACAATATGGTTTTGCATCAGTGGTTTTCCAAAGGAAGGTGTGTTAATTAGGTGGCAGTTTTAACAGATCCTTTATTGTATCAACAAAGAGAAGAAACCAAGGTTGCAACATGGTGGTATTGTTGCACTGTTTTCCTGCATCAGCATAGCTTTGCCTTTGCTACTGCTTTGGGAATACCTTAAAATATATAACCTTTAAAATAGAATAGTGTGTATCTGGGACTACTGCTAGTTTGAGTAACACATGAAAAATATTTATTCTTTTTTTATTAGGTGGTCAAAGCAAGGATCATCAACTATGCGGCATAAGATTGGCTAAAGAATAAAGGTTTTTATTCACCTTGATGGGTGTTACACATTGATGGAGTTTTGTTTCAGTCTCTATTGTTTATTTAAATGAATGATGTTTTCAGATGCATCCTAAATAATAATGCAGACCATACGTAGGTCAATTATTCAAACACTATCAGTGAGATAATATTAAATATATAAGAGCCTTTAGTGAAGAAAGCAGATTTCAAAAGTGAAATGAGATGAAGCTTTTCAGAATTAGCCATCTTAGGCCGCTGCCACATGGGGGAGAAAGCACGGCCGAAGTGCGGCTTTTTAGAGCCGCACCAAAAGAGACACGCGGCGGTGGGATCACATAGATCCCCTGAGCCGCCGCGCAGTTGCTCCCCGGCATGATCAGATGCCCGGGGAAGCCACTGAAGGGAGAGCGAGGCAGCCGAACTGCGCATGTGTGCACATGCGCAGTTCGGCCGGGAGCCTGGATTGCTCCTGAAGACGGGCGCTCTGGCGATCCGATGGCCGCGCTTGCTGCGGCGTTGCAGTCCTGCTCTTTAGCAAGTTCTTTTTTCATCCGCATTACCAGCCTGAAGGGACAGATCGGGGACGGGTGCACGCCGATTCCCAGATGTTGCGGTGTGCTCATGCCCGTTTGCTGCACCCCCGATCCGTCCCTCTTCTGGGCCAAAACCTCCCATGTGACCGGGGCCTTAGTCTCAAAAGACTTCAAACTTTCAGGTAACACAGAGATAAACTTTCAGAGCCATACAAATGCACCCTCTAACAGCACTTTCAAAGCAGAGACATCCTTAGGACGACTCACATGCCCTCTCAGTATTTAGTAACAAAAGTGCATTAGAAGCTTTACTGTTTGCCCTAATGAGGGCTCTGGCCCATCACACACACACCCTTTACTGCAGATTTTCAGAGCAGTAAATCTTTAATCTTGACATCAGATTCTGTGCTTGCCTTATTCACCATTCTTTTTCCTCCAGCGTATTTATTCCTCAGCTACAATTTTTAAAAATGCACTTTTCTAAATCAGGGTGGAATGTTACTTGTGATGTGTGGGGGTGGTGTCCAAAGTTTTTTTTTTAAATTATGCAATTGTTCTATCACAGCTGCGCAGTATCAGCCAACAAGCACCTGCCATTTAAATCTTTGTGGTTCAGGTTTTGCACATGCATATTAGTGTTAGTTCATTAAATGAAGGGGAACAGGAAGGAACACAGGCAAAGGGGGAAAAACTGGTGTTGAAACTGAGAAGACTTTTTAAAAAACTGACCAGCAGCTGCAAAGCCCCATTTTCCATATTGCAGAGCACTAGGGGATTCTCTGCTGTGTTATCGGTCACTGTGAAAAATGGGAAAGAGTCACATAATCTCATAATATGGGGGAACAAGTTGAATGTACAGAATGCACGGTAGAACCCACTGACACTGGCACTGCAAGCTGTGATCATTAGCAACATGTCTGCGTGTCTCTCTCTCTCTCTCTCTCTCTCTCTCTCTCTCTCTCTGTGTGTGTGTGTGTGCACACCTGTGCAAAGTCTGCTGCCACTCCACCATGCTTTGCACAGGGCTGCAATTTGTATGGGGGAGGAGTCCTCTGGCAGAAGCTCTGGAGAGCTTTTTTTAGTCTTGTGCCACTAAATTGACATTGGGGGTATTTTCGCCAATGCCCTAGTGCAGCTGCATAGTATCACTCATTTCCTGCCCCCCTTGCAAGTTTGCGTGGTTTTCTCTTTGTCATTCTATAATTTGATTATGTACACTGATCTTGACAGTTTTTAAAAGCCTGTCCTGTGTGGATTGCACTCTTTCTCCAAATGGATCAATCCCAAGTGATTCTTAAATTCAGTGGTTCACAGAAGGTCCATGTGGCTCAGCCACCATTTTAATGTTAGGCTTCCAGAGACTGCCAAAATGGTTTCCCGCAAACTTTGTTCACTAAACCATTAAAGGGAAAAATGTTTTCAAACCTTTAGTCTTCCCATCCCAGTCTCTCTGTCTCTTTTCATTCAATTTTAATCCATGCTTGCCGACCCCCCCCCCCCCTATTTTGTTTGCATGCAGCACTGAAATTCTTTTTATTTGCACTGGGGATGCTGCCATTTGCCTCCTCTCTGATCCCCCTTTCAAGTCAATACCAGCAGGAAACTAAACCTTGCACAGCTCCTTTTAAACTCCCCCCCCCTCATTTTAATATTTTTATTCAGTGATCCAAGACTAATGATAGTCTCATATCACTAGACTCATGCTGCTTGTAAAAAAAAATTAAAAATGAAGGGGAAATGGAACTTGGACACCGATGAAGAGGGGAGGATGGTGGAAGGTGCAGAGTGGGTGGAATGATCTCAATGTTGGTGGGGAAGTAACCTTCAAGGGGTGGCAAAAGTATCAGGGGGAAGACTGAGGGAATCTGTACGCTTTTGTATTACGTTCAGCTTGGAAGTGAAACAAGGGGGAAATTGGCACAAAAGCCCTCTCAGAAAACCTGGGGAAGGAGGAAAATCAATATAGGCTGCGGTCACACGGAGCATTAGCCACGCTACAGAGACGGAAGATAGGCATATTTTCTGGGCGTGATCACACCACAACATCTGGGAGACATAGAACTCCCATGGCGAACCCGAGGCTTCCCGCCAAAAATGCAGCTTAAAAAACTAGTACCTCCGAGGTACTAGTTTCTGGAAACCGCATGGCAAGGGCGAGCGTCTGATCGCGTTTCCTGTTCACACATTTTTTGTCTCCGCTCAGGAAGGGATGTGGCTCCAGAGCAAACTGATTGATGCAGCGGCCAAATGGCTCACTCACCACTTTGCCCTGTTAGCCGCCCTGAGCCTTCGGGGAGGGCGGGATAGAAATCTAAATAATAAATAAACCCTTAGAAGGGTGGGGGGCACCCTCCTCTGGCGAGGCGTGTGGAAGGCAATGGCGGCAATGGCGACGGAGACGGCAGCGATGGCGGAGTACCGGCGGTGGAGGCGAGGCAGCATGGAGACGCGGCGGCAGCAAGCGGCAAGCAGCAAGCAGCAGGCCCGGAAGGAGTGATCCCTGGTGGTCAGCGGTGGGAACAGCGAGCGGCTGTCGTGCAGCAGGAGGCATGCAGTGACGTCATCCAAGGGCGCGGCAGAGCCAGTGGGACGTAGTCGGGACCTGAGGAGGATGCTGACTGCGCGCCGGATCGCAAAAATGTGCCAGAAGAACAACAGCCATATACCGCTGGGAATGCAGCCAGCCAGACCGGAAAAGACATCTACCTCCACCTGGGTGCCGGTAGGCTGTCCCACTCCCCATAATAATGTGGCCTTAGTTAGGGTTAAAATTGTGATTAGCACCCCTCATGTAAACTGCCCAGAGACCCCTATGGGGGTTAGGGCGGTATATCAAATCAAATCAAATAAATAAATGAATAAATAAATAAATAAAATGAGGGGGAAATGGAGCTTGTACATTGATGAAGGGGGGAGGATGGCAGAAGGTGCAGAGTGGACGGAATGACCTCGATGTAGGCAGGGAGTGACCTTTGAGGGGTGGGGGGAAATCTGAGGGAATCTGTATGCTTTTGAATTACTGTCAGCTTGGAAACAAAACAAGGGGGAAATTGGCACAAAAGCAATGTCAGAAAACCTGAGGAAACAGTGACCAAAAAGTGAACTGAACACTGAAGGGAGGAAAATCAATGCAGAATGACAAAGAAAACTCAACAGACGTGCATGGTGAAAGCGAGGGAAAATAGGCACCTGAGAGGTAGATTGTCATTCAGGCTTTACAGATGGAGAATAGAAATTGACATAGTAGAGGCTGAAAAGGGAGAATGGGGCTGTTGCCAAGAAAAGAAGGTGTTTGGTGATGCAGTCCTGAACAGTGTTGCACCCGTCTAAACCCTGTGTTTGGGATTGCACTCTAAGATGCTCAGCCTAGTGAGCAAACCTGAACTGGTATAAAAGCCCTAACATGTTGGCACTTTCCAGCTCTCCCATTGGCTGTGCTGTGCGTTCTATCAGCCATTGGCCCATCAACCACCACTCAAGAGTACTAGTGTGCCATTGACTGGGTGCTGAGTCCACCCCTCTCTCCTGTCCACTGCCAGCCTGGCCACTGTTCCCTGCTAAAACGGCTGTCTCTCCTGATGAAGACACTTCTCCAGCTTGGCTCCTGAGGGGCTAATTTTTTCCTAAGTGGCTGTTGTAGGCAACCAAGCTTGGTTCTGTCAGTAAAAAAGGCAAAGGCAGGAGGCCCTTTCCAGGCCTACCAGCTCCAGGTTGGGAAATTCCTGGAGATTTTGTGGTGGAGTCTACGGAACCCAGAGTTTGGGGAGGGGAGAGGCAACAATGGTTCCCCATCTCCAAGTGAGGGCTGGAGATAACTCAGAATTACAACTGCTCTCCAGATGGCAAAGATCAGTTCCCCTGGAGAATATGGTTGTTCTGTTAGTCTTTAAGGTACTACTGGACTCTTGTTCTTTTTTACTGCTGTAGACAAACACAGCTACCTATCTTGATTTAAATCATCTCCAGACTACCAAGATCAGTTATCCTGGAAAAAACAGATGCTTTGGACAGTGGACTGTGTGGCATTGTACCCCACTGAGGTCCCTGTCCTCCTCAGGCTCCATACCCAAATCTCCAGGAGTTTCCCAATCTGGATCTGGCAACCCTACCCCCCCCCCATCCTTCACTGGTAGACAGGGAGGACCTGGCAACCATAGTGGCTGAGCAGGTCTTCTACACTTTGAAAGTTCTGATTAATACAGCTATGCTGTTTCCTTGTCACTCTCATTTTTCCTGGCTTCTTTGCTTTCTCTTTGTGTTCCTTCTGTTCCGCTGCAGTACAACCCGTGATTTCAGTAGATAGCCATGAAAGCCCCAGGCTCCTTGGGAAACTGGAACATGACTCTGTTGTGTCCCCCCTTCTTTCTCGTTTCCCCTTCATTTTCTGTCATTAAGTCACAGTTAATAGAACTCGACCTTGCTTGTTTGTTGCATTGTTAGCTGGCTATTGCTAAGGCACATTCATCGGCCACGTAAGCAGAATAATTTTTCAAATCTTTATTTTCATGTTTCCTTTTAATTTCAAAGCAACTAATAGAGCTATACTTTTGAACATGACTTTCCAATCTCTCCCTTCCCGACTAAGTCTCCTGTGGCCCCAAGAAATCTCTCCTGAGTTGCTGGGGGAATCCCTAGGAATGGTGGGGAACGCAGACTGGAGGCTGCAGGAGGAAGGCAGAATCAAGAGAAATGGTCAGGTTCTGTCGGCTCATGCAAGGCCAGGTTTGGATCCAAGCCAGTGTTTTTGTGCAAATAGCAAAAGTTATTCTCACTGGCACAAGAGTCTACTCTCACATATCCAATTAAATAAATGGCAAAGCACACCTAGTACATTAAAATACCACACTGTCTCAGATCCCGTATTGTCTCTGTATCAACAAAGATAAAGTTGAGTGTTGGTGGTTTCAATAAAAAATGTGCACTTCGCTTCCATAATTTTTCATTAGGGCATTTCCCAAACTCAAAAGATGGGTTATTTCCAAATATTTGGCCCCTAGGATGGTTTCTGAGACTGCTGCTGCTGCTGATGTCACCACAGTGGCTCTCAACCAAATCTGGAAATATGAACTTGAGATAGATTCAGTACAATGGGATTAGGGATATTTGTATTCATTACAGGGTATAAAGATGCTATCTTTATTTGGAGTCTTTAAGTTTTGCTGAATGTTTGGATCAACTCTTTTATTAGATGCTACAAAATAATTAGACTAAATCTTTAAGCCACTATTGCTTTATTAGATTTCAGTTGGCTCACAAACTATTTTATTAGAGAACAGGATTTCATGTTCTCCATTCTCCTGTACAACAACTCAAGTACTTTTCTAAACAAAAGATAATTTACATTGTATTTTTTCTCATGTTTTAACTTTACATAATTGGCATCCCATTTTAACCTCTTCTTTGGTTCGACTTGCTAATCAAAACAGACAATTGTTTATATGATTTGATTTCTATCCTGCCTTTTGATCCAGAAAGGTTTCCAAGGTAGCTTAAACAACACAATAAAATGGCATTTAATGTGGGTGCTTCCATTCCATGCACTTTGATGTGCAGCATTAGATGTATGTGCTGAGAAAAAAAATAACTCAGTAGGGTGGAGGGTTACCATGGTTGCTTATTTTGAGGTAGGACATTACCAGTTCCGGCTGGCCAAGACTTTAAAAAAACAATCCCCACAATCTTGTCTGCATTCATTTCATTTTCCTACTCTTACAGTGACAGACTGACATTAGTGATAAAAAATACTTTCAATTGAAAACTTTGCATTTGCCACGCTTACTTGTTGTGGTTTGTTTGTTTTCTTTCACAATGTGAATGTGGCTTCCTTTGAAGACCATCTTCCCCTTCCCATTGGTTTGCCATAATTCCCTATGAGAGGCTGGAGTGGCTGTTTTTCAACCAAATGGCTCCAAAAATTGCAGCAAAGTGAGTGCTGCCTGTCCACTAAGTTTCAAGCAAATTGAACAAAAGAGTAAAATTGCACAATTCCCTGAACAAGGTGTTCCCAGCTCTCTATTTTCTCAGCCATAGTACTTGGAAAGAGCAAAAGGGATCTGCCCCCACAAAGGAAGGGGGGAAAGAGAACTGTGGTTCTCTGTGGCTTGTCTACAAAGGTGATTGGCTGGAAGCACTCTGTGCTCCTTCCTTGCAAGAATCCAATTGGGAGAAGTGCCATTGCCTGGGAAATAATTAGAACAAAAGAAAAACACAAATGCATGCTGTAGCTAGCTATGCCCAAAGACATAGATTATTCGGGGATAATACCAAAGAATCTCAGATTGGTGCTGGAAAATCATGATAGTGGCCTAAACCAGCAATTTCCGTGTGTATCTTCAGCTTGGGAATTTTGTAATGCGCACCTATACAGAGCATTGCTCCAGAAAAATATTCAACCCACACCATATGTGGTTGCTGTCATTCTCCTTATTCTCTTTCACTCCATCTCAGTCCCCCAACAGCTAGCAATTGGATAGTCAGTTGACAGGCTCTGCTCCCCCAGAACTGCTGTGTCTTTTTTCTGTCTAGGAACAGAGGAGGAGAAGGGGCCAGACCCCCAGCTGATATATTGTCACTCGTATTTGATACAATAGCAGTTTAATACTTTTGTCACTTCAAAATACAGATGCACTTCTCCTATTCTAGGATGCAGATCAATAAAGTATTTTTAATGTAAAGGAAGACCATTAAATCTAAATGTTTTCAATCTGTCGCAGCATGGAATGTGAACTTTAAACCTTGTGTTGAGTATCTGGCATGATTTTAAGCTCTAAAATGGTCTCTGGTCAGTTGTATTTTTTTAACCATAGTAGTAATGCTTAAAACATGCTGGTTAAAAAAAAAGAGGATAATTCAACATATACACAGCCAGTGGCTTTCCACTGCATGTTTGTGGTATTCTTTCTAAAGAATACAAGGATGTGGAATTTGCAAGCCTTCAGCTTCTTGGTGGTAATCCTCTTGAGCACATGGTTCTGAAAATCCAGATGACAAACTGATTAGTGATATCTTTAAAGAAATAGCTTGAAATGATGTCTTAATATAAGAACATAAGAACATAAGAGACGCCAATATTGGATCAGGCCAAAGGCCCATCCAGTCCAACACTGTGTATCACACAGTGGCCAGAAATACCAGTGCCATCAGGAGATCCACCAGTGGGGCCAGGACATTAGAAGCCCTCCCACTGTTGACCCCCCCAAGCACCAGAGCATCACTTGCCCCAGAGTCCCTATCTATACCTTGTGGCTAATAGCTGTTGCTTTTCTACAGGGAGGTGGATTGAAATTGTCCACTGAGACCATGGCTAGTGACATGGACTGCCTGACAAGGTCTCGAGATTGCAAGAGGAAGGTGGCAGGCTTAACCAGTATGGGAAATTACAGCTGTTTCTATACAAATGCTCGAAGTGTCCGAGGTAAAATCGGGGAGTTGGAGTGCTTGGTGTCAGAGGGAAAAATAGACATTGTGGGTATTTCAGAAACTTGGTGGGATGAGGAAAATCAGTGGGATACGGTGATTCCCGGTTATATATTATATCGGAAGGATAGGGGGGGAAGGGTTGGAGGTGGGGTGGCTCTGTATGTCAGAGAGGGTATAAAGTCCAGAAAGATCGAGAGGCTAAGAGAATTGGATTCGCTTCTTGAAGTTCTGTGGGTTGAAATAGGGGGGCCAAAAGGAAACTTAACACTGGGAGTTTGTTATCGCCCACCGGATCAAAAGATAGAGGAGGATTATAAAATGATGAATGAATTAAAGATAGCAGCTAGACAAAAACACTGTGTCGTAATAGGTGATTTTAACTACCCACACATTGATTGGGTCAATATGTGTTCTAGTCGAGAGAAAGAGATTGAGTTTCTAGACACTCTAAATGACTGTGCTATGGAGCAGATGGTCATGGAACCTACCAGGGGAGAGGCGATCCTTGATTTGGTCCTAAGTAACACTCAAGACCTGGTGAGAGATGTAAAAGTGATTGCACCGCTTGGGAACAGTGATCATAATGTTGTTGAGTTCAACATTTGTACAAATAGGGAATTGGCCAAAAAGACTCACACAACCACTTTTAACTTTAAAAGGGGTAATTTTTCTGATATGAGGGGACATGTGGGGAGGAAACTGAAGGGAAAAGTAGAAAGGGTCAAAACCATTGGGGAAGCTTGGAAACTGTTTAAAACTACAATTCTAGAAGCTCAAATAAAATATATTCCGCAGGTTAGGAAAGGCACAAACAGGTATAAGAAAAAGCCTACATGGTTAACAAACAAAGTAATGGAAGCTGTAAAAGGTAAAAAGGATTCCTTTAAGCGGTGGAAAGCTAGTCACAGTGAGGCTGATAAAACGGAACACAGGCTATGGCAAATAAAATGCAAGTCTGTGGTCAGGCATGCAAAAAGGGAATATGAGGAGCATATAGCAAAAAATGTAAAGACCAACAATAAAACTTTCTTCAAATACATTAGAAGCAGGAAACCAGCCAGGGAGGCAGTGGGGCCCTTGGATGACCAAGGGGTAAAAGGAGTACTGAAGGATGATAGGGAAATGGCTGAGAAGCTAAATGCATTTTTTGCCTCTGTCTTCACTGTGGAAGATGAGAAGTGCTTGCCCACTTCAGAACCCCTGATTTCGGGAGGGGTGTTGAAAGACCTGAGTCAGATTGAGGTGATGAGAGAGGAGGTCCTACGACTGATAGACAACTTAAAAACTGATAAATCACCAGGCCCAGATGGCATACATCCAAGAGTTCTGAAAGAACTCAAATGTGAACTTGTGGATCTCTTTACAAAAATATGTGATCTTTCATTAAAATCTGCCTCCATTCCTGAGGACTGGAAGGTAGCTAATGTCACTCCCATCTTTAAAAAGGGTTCCAGAGGAGATCCGGGAAATCCTTATTAAGGAGAGATTTAGTAGGCACATTGATGAACAAAAACTATTGAGGCAGACTCAGCATGGGTTCTGTAAGGGAAGATTTTCTCACTAACCTGTTAGTGTTTTTTGAGGAAGTGAACAAACATGTGGACAAGGGGGACCCAATAGATGTTGTTTACCTTGACTTCCAGAAAACTTTTTATAACGTTGCTCATCAAAGGCTCCCAAGTAAGCTTAACAGTCATGGGATAAAAGGACATGTCCTCTTGTGTATCAAAAACTGGCTAATTAGTAGGAAACAGAGAGTGAGTATAAATGGGAAATGTTCTCAGTGGAGGGTGGTAAGCAGTGGGGTACCACAGGGCTCAGTACTGGGTCCGATGCTTTTTTAACTCTGGGGCAAGTGCTTTGTATTCTTAGTTCTTGGGGAGGCAACAGTGGGAGGGCTTCTAGTGTCCTAGCCCCACTGGTGGACCTCCTGATGGCATCTTGTATTTTTGGCCACTGTGTGACAGAGTGTTGAACTGGATGGGCCATTGGCCTGATCCAACATTGGCTTCTCTTATGTTCTTAACAGCTGTGCGTAGGATGGAGAAAGTAAAATTCATCCAGGAGATAAGTCTTTAATATGCCACAAATCAATTTTATTAATTTAAACACAAAATGAATGGAGGAAAATTTCTGTACAGTATTGTGGACACAACACACTTTTTGTACAATAAGGCCCAGACAAACTTTTTTTAGTCACATAATGACTACAAAAATAAAACAAGGAAAAAAGTAATTGTCCATCATTATTTTGCTTGAAGCAAAAAAAAAATATTACATCTAATTACAGCCCCTGTCTTTGAAAGACTTTAGTATGTACTCAACTTCATAGACTGTGAATAGTCCCTGAATTGGATTGCTCTTGGTGAATATGGTTGATGAAGACAAGGGGCCATATTTGATAGTCAAACAATCTGAAAAAAAATCACAAAATAATTATAAACGGTAGCAGCAATATACATCCTCCACAAAGTGAGGATGTTGCATCATAGCTACTGCTGTTTCTTCACTTGCAGCTGGCTTAAAAGCTGGTGTATTTTGCAAAAAACAAAAATTGAGAAATTGGAGAAAGAACTAGAAAAGCTGAGGGTTTTTTTTTTCTTATGAAGACATCAGTGAAAAAAAGACACCAAACTTCAGACCAATAATTTGGATGCATGAATCCAGTGCAGACATAACAATGGGCCTCTCTCATCTGTGGTTGTAAGACTGGAAGGAGATTGTGAGACTGTGTATTCACTCCCCCCTCCCAGATCTCCCCCTTTGTAAAGTTCTACCTCTCATTCTGATGCAGAAGAATTTTGGTTAAACTTGGACCTGGTTAGTTGTAACTGTGTTAACATAAGTGTCAATGTATGCCTTCACTACAGTTAAGATGGGATGGAGGAGTTTGCTCTGGGGATGGGCTGGGAGAAGGGTATGCACATCAACCACAGGTAAAACAGTCATCTCCTGTTAAGTCTACGCTGGTCTAAAATAAAATGGATTGCATTTTTCATGGTCTTCATATTTGACAGAAGACAAATACAGTTCAAATGTAATATAAGCTGGTTATGAACATGAATGCAGTCTAACAAAATTGGCAATAACTGTTTTATTGTGCCCATTGCCAGCAATGGACCAATAGAAGTTTAAAATATCAGGCGCAGCTTTTATTTAACAGTTTCTAATTTCATCACAGACTGTAAGTTTAAAAAGAAATTTCAATTAAAAATGCTCACATTTTTCCAAAGCTTGAAAGTCTGAAGAGGCAGATTTCTTTAATTTTCTTTAATTTTTCTTTTCTTTAATTTTGGGCTATATTGTAGCTTCAGACTCACTAAAACTGCAACTTTCATTATGGTCTCACAGTAAACATAAGGGAGTTCTATGAACTTCGACTGTTAAAACTCAAAATCATCATCATCTACCCTCCTTCAAAATATCTCTATGTCTTATGCCAGGGTTGTGTTTGGTAGGTCTGGTACTTACCAAAAAACCTATAACTCTCATTATGCCATGCCCTCCCTCCTTTTTACAAATTTCTATGTATTATTTCAACAATTCAAAGATTTTAGCAAGTAAATAAACTTTTAAAACACTGCTTGTTTGGAGAGTAGGAATAAAAATTGCCAAAATGTTACTTAAAAAAAAAAAGAGATGGAACCCAATAGAACAGTTTCAGCCTATCTCTAGTTATTGTGCATTTACTTTTAAATACCTTATTTGCTTTCGTTTTTATTTTTTTGAGTTCATGAACAATTTCTTTTATTATTTTAAAAGGCAAGAGACATTGTATAAAATATTTTTTCTAATCCTTTTTCCTTTGGGGGAAAATTAATAAATTTAATGATTAATTTCTACCATGTTCAGTATCTTGTCAGTAAAGAAAATAAAATGAAAAGAGCAGAACATGGCTTTTACTTTGCAGATGTGCAGATTCTAATGGCAACTTCTTGCTACACAGATTGTACTCAGTTATATATAGCACAAAATACATGTGCTTCAAATCAGTTGAGAATTCATATTTAAGCTTCATTTTCTGCTTTTCTTGGAAAAGTACATTGAAACAGTGAAATATTAAGCCTGCATATTATTTTAACATTTTAACAAGAAAAGCAACAAATTAAATTTGTGCACTATTTTCAACTGACATGAAGTGTACATATTTTGTACCTGGATGTCTGTGCACAAAATGCCGATGGGAAGCAACTCCATGATGGGCAGGGTATAAGGAGGGGAAAGAGTCACTGTTATTTTGATATTGCAGAGTTACCAAGAAAAAAAAAAACTGAGAAAAGAACAGAAAGCATAAAAATCAATTCCTTATTGACACTTGACATCCATGCTTTTGGTCTTAACAAATTGATCTAAAAAAAATCCATTATCTACATGTTTATACACAATACTTTCAGTAAGGCACTGCACAATAGCTTGTGCACACACTGCCTCATACTTCACCAGAAAGTCATTACTACCTTTCAATAGCATTTGCCTAAACAATATGTAAAACATTATCCATTCATTACAAATTTACACAAAAACATTCTTCCTGTACACGATTGTCTCAGTGATGTACCTATTTGCTTAAATTAGACATAATTTTAAACTACTTTGCCATGTGCTAAAATCAAAATATTTTTTATTATCAGAAGGCAACGACTCAGTATAGCCTTTCATCTATCATACATATCCACATTTACGTGATGATGTCAAAACAGAGTCTGTTCATAAATAAGTAATAAGATTTACAGAGTACCCTTAGTATGAGAAACTAAAAAAAAGTAAACCTTTTTTTTCAAGAAATGTATCCATGGGATTTTGTTTTTAAAAAGCGCAGTCTTTGATGTGCAATCAAGTTTGCTGAAGTATAAGAAGGTATGTGTGCCACACTGAAGAGTCTAGAAACCTCAAAGCAGCCCCCCCCCAGTCTCTTCACAGGTATGAACCTTTCAATGTAGCAAATGTGATAAGGACACATTGTTAAAACATTCTCATCATGGCTTGTTTTCATTGGATTCACAGCACTAGAATCAACAGCTGTTACTGAAGAAAGAGACATGCTCCTCCGCTTACTGGAAGGGCAAAGGTTAAGACCAGTTGCAGCTGTACGTCAACATGATGAAATCACAAAGTTCTCCAGTAGGCCAGTGCTGATACAAGACATAGGCACACTGTCCATAGGCATGAGGAAAGTTCTGGGATTACAAAGTGCTACTATAAGTACTCCAGTTCCAAAGCATGATGAAGGGCCATAAGGTCAGAATGGCTTGTGATCCTCCAAAACGGCATGGCATGCTATGAAAATACAAAAAGAAAGTAAGGGGACAAAGTTCCATGTTATTTTAGCAGCACAATTGCATCAAGAAATTTAAAATGGAAGAAGCAAGCAAATTACCATGTGGGAAGAGCAGAAAAAAGGAACAATTCAAGATTTTAAAAGTTTGCAATAAGTGTAAGAGGCAAAGTAATATGTTAAAATGTTTACAGAGATAAAACATATTAAAATTGAACAACATATTAAAATTGAATAAATGAAAAAGAACATAAAATCATAGTGTTTAACCATTATTCCGGCTTCTGTTTTTTACATGACTACAATGACAGCCTCAAATGGAAACTATTTGGATATTACTCTTTATTAAGAATTCTAGGCTCTGAGAGACAGTAAACATATTTTGAGTCTCAAACTGGAGTAATGTGCCCCCTGTTGTCAGGATAAAAAGCTGTTATTACAGGACATACAGTCTTCAGCAGTTGTACCTCTACATAGACAAGCTTTCTACCCTCCTCATTCCCAGATAATTCCCAAGAGGAAACAGGAATAACTCACTCTGAAGAGCAATATGTGTTTTCCCTAAGGTCTTATGTAGAAGTACAGAAAAATATCCATGACATGTAAAGTCATACCAAGGTGAGAGTTTGCTGCTATACATTATTACACACCCCAGCTCTGCTAGTGTCCCCTCATCATAATTTCATGGTTGATTTCTTTGTGAAAAGACTTTATAAATTCCCCTGCCCCCCAAAAAGGCTTCAAGAATGCAACAAAATTAGTACATTAAATAAGGAATAATTTAGGACAAGAAAACCAAGCATTCTGAGGTTGGATCCAAGGCTCCTTGGCTGCTTTTATGAGCACATCTGCTGTGCTTGTTTAGGATGGCATATATCAACATCCACATAACTGTATCTTCAGTAATAATGCCAGCATTAGATACTAGGGATGGGTATGAACCTAAAAAATCCGGTTTGGGGTGGCCCCTGAACAGAACCGAGCCAACTAGATACACTTTCTACCACCATCCTACTTGAACATTACACTACTTTATCTCCTCTTTCCAGATAAAGCACTTGGTATTTCATCACATCACACCAGAGGTTTCCCTGATTTTTAAGAGCAAATTTTTAGTAGCATAAAAAGTTCCAAAGGGAAAAAGGTTTGGAAAAAAATGCACATGGAACCCAACAAGCAGCTGATTGCCATTTAAGTAATTCCCCCAAAATGCAGTTCTGCCTTCTTATAATTCATAATTCAATAGTCTGAATGTTCAAAAATAATTAAGTGAGCAAACTGATAATTTCTCTTCTCATTAATACTCTGTGATCTAACTATTCAGTCTAATACTCATAAAACCCCAACAAATATGCAGCTAAATTGCCTTTATTTATGAAACAAATTTGAGAAAAATATTTTGGAAAAAAATTAAGACTAGTTTCTTAAAGAAATGTAGAAGATGAAGAAGAGATTGGATTTATACCCCGCCCTTCACTTGGAGTCTCAGAGTGGCTTACAAGTTTCTTTCCCTTCCCCTCCCCACAACAGACACCCTGTGAGGTAGGGGGTGCTGAGAGAGCTCTTTCCAGAACTGTCCTTGAGAGAACAGCTCTGACAGAACTATGGCTTGCCCAAGGTCATCCAGCAGCTGAAAGTGGAGGAGTGGGGAATCAAACCCAGTTCTCCCAGATTAGAGTCCGCACACTTAAATACACAAGTTCTTCTAAACTTACATGGCACATATAGGGATGTATCCCTAAATGATGTAACTTTTGGTGAATAAAATGAATCAAGTATAGTTCACTATCAAAACATACTCTTTTATAACTCTTGCTGACAGGTGAATAAAGCAACTTCAAAATGAAGAATCAAAATATATCACTGTGATGCCCCAATCACATTTAAGGTAATCGTTTTCTAGTGATTCATATTATACCAGCCAAGGTTCACACCCCTTTTAAAAACTTTCCCATATGGAATTTTAAAAAGATGAATATTTATGTTTCATTCCACTAGCTAAATAAAGAGCAGACTTGAACCTCAGATCATAAGCATGTTTGCAAAACACCTGAATAAACCAGAAACAGGAATATCAGGAAAAAACACATATTACATCATCCACAAAGGCTGATGGTTTGATTGTGAAAACTTGTTCTCCTTAAGCAGGCCTTTTAATGACAGCAAAATATATTTTATATAAATGAAGAAAAAAAGACAGTAGTCATCAAACAGAAAACATTTAAGTCATTGGAAAAAAAAATAAGGCATTAAACATGTACAAGTAATGTACAATTCCCATCGTGCAAGTGTAAGGGGCTTTCTGCTGGAGCTGACACAATAAATAAATAAATACAAATAATGCTGATAGCTCAGGATTAGCTGACTCCCAGGCTCATGCTCTGGAGTGGTTTGTGGCTAAAAAGCTAAAGATTGGACTTGGGGGGGGGAACAGCTTTCTGAGGACCAAATTAGACAACTAATGCCCCCCCCATGCTGTTTTGGTCAGAAAAATGCGATGGGGCAGGAGTTGTCCAGAACCAGGCCCCATAATGCCCTTAAAAGACACTTCTTTTTGTTGTTCAGTCGCACAGTCGAGTCCGACTCTTCGCGACCCCATGGACCAGCTCCCGCCAGGCCCTCCTGTCTTCTGCTGTCCTCTGAAGTTGGCTCAATTTCATGTTCGTTGCGTCGATGACACTGTCCAACCATCTCATCCTTTGCCGTCCCCGTCTTCTTTGACCTTCAATCTTTCCCAGCATCAGGGTCTTCTCCAGTGAGTGCTCCCTTCTCATTTGGTGGCCAAAGTATTTGAGCTCCAGTTTCATTATCTGGCCTTCCAGGGAACAGTCAGGGTTGATTTCTTTTAGGATTGACTGATTTGATCTTCTTGCAGTCCATAGTTCAAAAGAATTTATTCTTCGACGCTTGGCCTTCCTTATAGTCCAACTCTCGCAGCCATACATGACTACTGGGAATACCATTGCTTTGACCATGCGGACTTTTGTTGGCAGGGAGATGTCTCTACTTTTTATCATGCTGTTTAGGTTCGCCATCGCTTTCCTCCCAAGGAGCAGGCGTCTTTTAATTTCATGGCTGCTGTCACAGTCTGCGGTGATCTGGGATCCCAGGAATGTGAAGTCTGTCACTACTTCCACGACTTCCCCTTCTATTTGCCAAGGAGTGATGGGGCCGGATGCCATGATCTTAGTTTTTTTGATGTTGAGCTTCAAGCCCACTTTTGCGCTCTCCTCTTTTACCCTGAGCAGGAGGCTCTTTAGGTCCTCTTCACTTTCTGCCATTAGAGCGGTATCGTCTGCATATCTGAGGTTGTTGATCTTTTCCCCAGCAATCTTAATTCCCGCTTGTGATTCATCCAGGCCAGCATTTTGCATGATGTACTCTGCATATATATTAAATAAGCAAGGTGACAATATTCATCCTTGTCGTACTCCTTTTCCTATGCTAAACCAATCAGTTGTTCCATATCCGGTTCTAACTGTTGCTTCTTGGCCCTTATACAGGTTTCTCAAGAGACTTGTGAGGTGGTCTGGTACTCCCATCTCTTTAAGGACCTGCCCTAGTTTGTTGTGATCCACACAGTCAAAAGCTTTAGCATAGTCAATGAAGCAGAAGTAGATGTTTTTCTGGTACTCTCTTGCTTTCTCCATAATCCAGCGAATGTTGGCAATTTGATCTCTAGTTCCTCTACCTCTTCGAAACCCAGCTTGTACTTCTGGCAGTTCTCTATCCATGTACTGTTGAAACCTAGCTTGTAGGATCTTGAGCATGACCTTGCTAGCTTCAGGACACTTCAGGACTCTACAATATGGAGATGCATTCCTCAGGGGAAGCCAGGGATAGCATCTCATCTACTTTGGCCCTCAGTTCTTTAATAAGGTAGGCATGACTCCATCTAGCTTCAAGCTCCATTTTTTGTATCATTCCCCATTAGTTAACTTGTTTTAAATATATAGGAAACACACACACACACACACACACACCTACACCACTAGATAACATAAATTCTGCATAATTCTCAAACCAAGCTCTCCCAGTGGTGCATTATGGTATGATTTTATATATTACACTTTTGGATCAAGGAAAATTGTCTGGTTTCATTTTCTTAGGCAATGGGAACTGCAGTGAGAAGTAACAGTGACTAGGAATGGGCACAAACTGGGGAAATGGAGCTTTGGGGTGGTTTGTGGTTTCTCATGAAACACAGTTTGTAGACCCTCCATGAACTTTTCCATTTACCAAACTGGTTCAGGTTCATGAGGTTTGTGCAGCTTCCAAGCTTGGGGGGGGGGAGAGAAGGGAATTTGTTTGTTTGGTGTAGTGGTTAAGTGCGCGGACTCTAATCTGGGAGAACTGGGTTTGAATCCCCACTCCTCCACTTGCACCTGCTGGATGACCTTGGGCAAACCATAGTTCTGGCAGTTTCTGTCACAGCCCCACCTACCTCACAGGGTGTCTGTTGTGGGGAGGGGAAGGGAAAGGAGTTTGTAAGCCGCTTTGAGACACCTTTGGGTAGTGAAGGGCGGGGTATAAATCCAATCTCTTCTTCTCTTCTCTTCTTGTATGTAATAGATGCAAGCCAGTTCAGTGGTGCCTTTTGCTCTCCCCGTGAAAGCTGCAGAAGCTCTCACAAGTGAATTTAGAAGGCATTTAAATACTTTTGGAGTTCACTTGTGTCATGCCGTGGTGGTGGCATGACTTGCCAGTGAACTCAGAGACCTTTTTAATGCCTTCTGAGCTCACTGGTGAGTCATGCTGCAGGGGTGGCATGGCTTTAAAGGGTTCCTGACTGATGCCTTGTTCACCAGCATGTCTGGCCCACAAACCCTCTTATGAACTGAACTACTGCAAAAACCATAGCGGTTTACGAACAGCGTGATTGCATAAATTGCAGTTTGCAAACACAAACCGGCCCAGTTTGTCATGAAATTTGGTTCATAATTCAGTTTGTGCCCATCCGTATTAGTGACTCTGCCTGACAGAGATGTTGTCTTTCATCCAGAAATGGTTATACTAAAACAACTGGAGAACATTAGAGGAGCCCTGCTGAGTATACTTGCGCTAGCATTCTGTTTACAGCAGTGGCCAGCCAGATACCTGAGGGAAGTATACAAGTGGGCAAAAAAGCAACAGCTATCCCGTCATCTGTCTCCACCAGACTCTGCTTGGAGGTTGCATTTAGCTGATTCACAGAAACTGATAGAGGCATTTCTAGTTAAATCTTGGAAGATGTGTGGGAGGAAAGGTTTAAACACTCTGCCCTAAGTAAGGTCTTCTGTTCTTATATGAAAATGTGGCAACTAAAATTTTTACATCCTAGCACAATCATGATCTCAGTTATCTTTAAATCTGTCCATAATCATAAAAAGAAAAATTGTAATCTGGGACTGTCAATAACCAAGCATTCTGTTACATTCTACATGGAATTTTCATAAAGAGATGAATTTCCAGAAACATATAAAGACACTGAATTTAATGTATCATGACTCTGACTCCACTTTATAATCTCAGCTGCATAAATGATTCTCATTCAGATAGGTCTCTCCCATGTACCATTATTACTTAGCCTGAATATTTTAATTGTGTCATTTATTTATTTTATTGATTTCTATCCTGCCCATTCCGGCCTAGGCTGGCTTAGGGCGGTTTCCAACAAGATAAAACTTCATAATACATAAAACACATTCATCACAATTGATACCAATTTAAATGAGTCATACAATAATACAAACAATGTTAAAATCAACAGTATTAAAGTGCTAGAAATTCCAATATTCAGTAGTTCTGTTGGTCCGCTTCCATTCTGGGGGAGAGGGAGATGGACCGGGAAATAGTCTCAGGGACCTACTGCCCAGGGCTTCCACCATAACTATCAGTTGTTATTTGTGGTGATGGTGATGATGGCAGCAAGTGGCAGTGGCTCCAAAAGCCTGGCGGAAGAGCTCCGTCTTGCAGGCCCTGCGGAACTGTAGAAGGTCCCACAGGGCCCTGATCTCCTCTGGGAGCTCATTCCACCAGAATGGAGCCACCACCAAAAAGCCCTGGCCCTAGTTGTTGCCAATCTGGCCTCCTTAATACTCGGGAGGACCAGTCGGTTCTGGGTCCCTGAATGCAGTGCTCTCCGGGGCATATACGGGGAAAGGCGGTCAGATATGTCGGACCCTGGCCATAAAGGGCTTTAAAGGTCAAGACTAGCACCTTGAAGCGAATCCGGTATGCTATAGGCAGCCAGTGCAACACTTTTAGCACAGGCTGGATGTGTTCCCGTATTGGGAGTCCCATCACTAGCCTGGCCGTGGCATTTTGCATCAGCTGCAGCTTCCGGATTTGCGACATTATAAAACGAGTCTGCAGGAAACAATGGCTTATAGGAAGGTGACAATGACATGACTTATCCAATCTGAGTGAAATGCAAGAGAGTGTTGCATCCTGTGTGAATCGTATTTATTTTAATCAATCAAAAGGGATACAATAAAAATCCATGGTGAAAGTGGTCATTTAAAAGATACACATTTGATTGACAAGTTCATTTACAAGTAAACTGCATGATATTCAGCTTTCTCTTATGCAGATTCAGCTTTTTCAGTTTGTAGCAAATATGCTGTAATATGTTATTGCCCAATAAAATCTAGCACAGTTTGAAATACAAATCTTAGTTCTGGCCTATATAAAAGTTTACCACTGTTTTTAACAGTGTATGCAGCACATCAGTTTCTCAAGTAGTTTGAATATTTGGGGATGAGAGGTTTTCAGCTATAAACTAAGAGCTGGTTAAAACAGAAGTTGGTCATTTTAGAAGGAAAAAGTGAAAATCCATGGTAGTGATTATTAGGAAAGCTACTACAAAGAAAACAGCAGGTATCATAATGCCATTCTATAGATCTAAGATGCAGCCACATTTGGAACATTATGTACAATGATGGTTATTCAAAAAGGTCCAGAAAAATCTACCAAAATGATCAAGTGGTTGGAGCAGCATTTCTACTGAAATGACTATGAGCTATTTAGTTTAGCAAAAAGATGGGAAGTAATGACAGAAATTTATAAAGTTATGCAAGGTGTGGACAAAGTAGCTAGAGAGACCACTTTTCCCATCTCCCAGCATCCTAGAATTAGAGACACCTGAAAAGAAATTGTGGATATTAGCTTCTGGACAAACAAAAGGAAGTAGTTCTTCACACAATGCATAATTAACTTGTGGAATTTACTGCCACAGGTAGACATGGCAACAAGCTTAGATGGCCTAGAAATGGAATTAGGCATATCAATGACTATTGGTTATGATGGCTAAATAGAACTTCTGTGATGAGAGACAGTGCAGCTCTGATCTGTGGAGCAACAGTAAGGGGAAGCTTTTGGCTTCTGTGCCGTGATTGTGGGATTCCTACAAGCATCTGGTCAGCCACTGCATACAATTAGTCTAGATCAGGGGTCTATGACATTTGTGAGCCTGAGAGCACCTTTGGAATTCTTGACACAGCATGGTGGGTGCAGCCACAAAATGGCTGCTTCACCATACTTCTGTTACACAGTGAAGATCCTTGTGCTGTGGTGGCAGTTACTGACAAAGCAATGTTTTTAAACTCTGCACAGCCATCAAAAGCCTTGCTGGGTAAAAGCCCCACCCGGCCCCACTCACTTTCTAAAAATACTTTGTGGGTACCAGGAAAGGTGTCAACAGGAGCCACAGTGCTCACGGGTACCATGATGGAGACCACTGGTCTAGGTAGATCTTTGATCTGATCCAGCATGGTTCTCGTTTTCTTATATTTATGTCTTACCAGTTCCCCACATATAAATGAGATAATATATTCAGTAGAAGTAGTTACTGCTACATGGTGATGTATTAAACAGTGGAGGAAAAGTAAGGCTTTCCTCCCTTGCCTATCTGTCTTTGTACTACTAGAGAATTAAGGATAGGGGATTCTCATATAAAATTAGATGGTACATGATTTGTCAACATCTTTTCAATAAGCTGCTAAGACAATCCATTGCAATCAGAAATGGGTTTGTGAAAGTATATCGGCATTTATATTGGTGTATATGAAGTTTAATTGAGAAAGCAGATTGGTAAAATGGGCTGGCTGATGTCATACTTCAAGCCCATGGAAAAAACATATGTTAACTATATGATCGTTTGTCAGTCTTAGGCTGTGGTCAGACGACAGGATTGGTGCAGTCTGGGGGTCCTCTACTTATGCCGTATTATGTTGTAATGGAAAGTTTTGATCACACATTCCACCATGAACTGACTTTACCGCTCGGTCGCTCCATGGTCGATTGTTCAGATTACTGCTGCAAGTCAATCACGGAGTGAGCTGTTGGGCAGCATCCTTATTTAAAAATTGTCTTTCAGGCATGCTCAGAAGTGCTTAACCGAAGCACTGTTCCATTTTGACAGCTCCATGATCCCTCCGCCAAGTACTGCAGCCGCTCTTAGTCTCCGGTGCTTCACCTCTCTTACTTGGACTACAGATTTACATGAAAGGAGCCCTATTGAATTAAGTGCATTTACTCTTGTGTCAACCACAGGATGCTCTCACTCTGCTAACACAATTTGCATGGGGAAAAGTGGGATGGGGGGTAGGGTTGCCAGTTCCAGGCAAGGAAACTCCTGGAAATTTGGGGATGCAGCCTGGGGAGAACAGGGACCTCAGTGGGGTCCAATGCCATAGAGTTCACCTTCCAAAGCATTCGTTTTCTCCAGATGAACTGATCTCTGCAATCTGATGAACATATAGCCCCCTCCCCCACTTTAGCCAAGGTCCATGCTTAGAAAGCCCTGCACACAGTTTGGGGGGCAGATATTCAGCCCAAGTTTGCTCAGAAGTAAGGCTGCCTGGATTTTAAAATTCTTCCAGTTTTCCCCAAGTCTCCCTGTATTAAGGATGCTAACCTCCCCAGGCTCCCTGCCAATATGGGAGCCTATGGACTATTTACATGAATTTTCCATCCCAAGAAACAGGACAGAGGGGTTGGGGGGGGTTATCACTCAAAAACAACTCCGGGGGGCTCCCAATCCACACAGAATGTTTGGGTGCAGAAACACACAAGAGGTGATTCACAACCCTGGGGCAAAGATCCACTCATGCACACAACGCTAACTGCATTTTTAAAAAGGTGTAAAGATGGAAGTGAGCGATCAGACTTCCCAAAAGGCTTGAGCTTGCAAGAGAGCGTTCAGATATCCGGAAATGTGCAGTGGAAGTGATGACATGCATAAAGACCAGACTTTCCCTGGGGTCAAATAACTTCTATTCGAAGATGGGTTAGAACAGGGTGCCAACTATTGGGGAACGGAAGGCAGATCATGCACTTTAAATCCGGAAGGGAACAGCAATGACATTGGATCAAACTGCTCGTCTGACCACAGCTTTAAACAGAGTATTGGAATGCCTGTGAAAAACTGGATATTATGCCTCTGTATCCCTTTAAATCACATTTCCACTGAATCTCCAAGATTCCACTCAGTATTTGGAGCATCGTAATTGTGCTGCCTCAAGCACTGGATGAGGATGTAAGAAGAGATATGAAAAATTAAATCGATCCAATTGACAAACAGCTGGAAGCTGAAGATGACTTCATGGATGCTTGTCTGGCAGCTGTGAAGGGATGGAAAGCTGACTCGACCCTCAGTAACAACTGGGATGATGTAAAACTAGTATGTATAATTAGTATGTAAACATAGCTCATGCAGATGTCTATTTCTTTTAATCTTAGTTTGGACTCTGATTATATTGATTGCAAGATCTGCACTGGAAAGAAAATGTGCCATTCCATAGTTATACAACACCAGCCATGCACTGTGGATGTGTTACAAAGAGTGCAGCCCTGACTTTGGCTCACCTCTCCCTGCAACACAGGGCTGGCTTGGTTCAACAAAACAGAGAAAGTGCATTTGCTGTGGTGGGCAGAGCCAGCACAGTTTGTTCTCTCCCCAGAAGAACAAGGGAAATTGGAGGAAAATCTCCCTGCTGGCTGCTATGGGAGCAACACAACCACAGGCTGTCCTTTATTATTTTGGCCTTGGGGCAAAGCCACAATTGAGACCTTTAAGTTGCAGGCATATAAATATAGTCACGGAGAACTTGAAAAGTAGTATTTTTGAGGTGAGGTAAGAATCTGAACAGTTGTAGACCCAGGGAGATGTTTTTCTTAGGCATGAATACATATAGTTACCAAATTCCTTGTTGATATAATTCCACTGATTTCACTGTAGTTTTGCCAGGACAAAAATTTGGCTGTTTCCTTGTGTCCTAGACTGGAAATTCCTTCCGGCAACAAATAATACATGAAAGCAATGCCTCTAGAGGATGCTTTGTACTAGTGATTTCCTGTGTTCCTCTTCCTGCCTGCAGCCCCTTTTGATCCCTGGGAAGATGACTCCTTGGGCTGTATTATCCACATGGATAGACTGTTCTGTGGCTAGGGGACTTCAATGAGAGGTGGGAAGAAGACGAATTTGTCCCGCCTCTCTCTTCTGTCAACATGGCACCTCTGACAGGAGGAAATGATCTGACCTACAATGTGAGCATTGAGTAAATGTTTGTATTTCTTCTGCATATTTATTTAATTATGAGACTTTAGCAATATATTTCTTTGCCAAGAGTTAGGATCTGGTGGTCCGGAAGGGAAAAGGACCCCTTTTCAAACCCAAAAAGTCTATATTGGGAATTACAGAACGTGCTATGAGGAGAACTGGACAAGATTGCCCTCTCCCATCGTCTTGTGAAAGTACCAAGGCTGATTAGATGCAACCAACAGTCTATAAATGTGAATGAATTTAAATAAATTAAAACATTCAAATTTTCAGGTATGACATATGTTTATTTAAAAGCAAGCCATTGGTCCTTTAATTGTGAAAGCACTTAAAATCTGAAAACTATTTAATTAAAATTAGTCCAACTATAGATGTAGTTAAGGACATGTAAACCTTGCCTCATTACCTTCTTGGCTCCTTGTTCTTCTTCCACACCATCCCCTATAACAACATATACTACTTTTCTTCCAAACCTTTGAATTATGCGCTCAAAACAGCTTTCTTTTCCTGTAAACAAGCATAGATAGTACTAAAGACTGTGCAACTGAAGATATACAATCTAATCTGAATGGTGGGGAACCATATTGTCTTTTATTTAAATTAAGAACTCAAACAAACATGGCTGCAGATATTTTATAATGTGAAATAGTTATATCAAGGGACAAGGGTCTATATTTGAACTAAAGATAGCATATGTGTCTTTCATCTAAGTTGCTTTCCCCAATTAGCTGTTTACTTTTCTGCTTTCTTTTTATGCATGTTAAGGCCCAAACAGATGTAACATAATTTATGATTAAGACATTCATAAAAACAAAGAAAACTAGATCAGCAGTCTCAAACAACTGCTTTGAAGACTGGGGAAGGCTCACTGGTTGAAGGAATATTTTACCCTTTCCTTCTATGCATTTTCCACAATTTAAAATGCCCTCCAAAGCTGAAATTAGCTTGGTGTGGGAAAAAGATAGTTCAATTGATTGTACCTGTATCCTCTCTGCTGCTTTGGAAGGTCACTTTAAATAATGGAAAAGACATGGGAAGCAAGACTAAGGTACCTTCTAACCTTCAACCTTTACCCAGTCTTCAAAGTTGCCACCTGGAGCTGAGAGCGTTTTAAAAACGATGGAAGATCTATTCACAGTTCTTTTGTGTTGTGGCTGGTTTTTCCCTTGGTACTTGATTAAAGAGGTCCTAAGAATCTTACCATATCTAGTAATGGACCTTCATATAGGCTACTACCTCCCCCCGAGGATTTTGGGGCAAATTTCTTATTGCCAGATTTGCATATTCTCAGTTATTTCAAGAGATCTTAAAGTTTCTGCGCAACAATACCTTTTCTGTGTGAATCATCAAAGCTACCAATATGTGACAACTATACAAGTATAATTGTAAAAATCTAGCATTAATTAATATAATTGATCTTGTAAAATTAAATATTCTTTTGACATACTATGGCATACTACCTTTGAAGATGGTCAGAAAAGAACTTATGGTTCAGAATACAGCAGACATTAACTAGGATGTACAGGGTGGAATGTGTCATGTCAGTGGTAAAGGTCCCTCCTTGTATGCCCTTGGGATCTGACTCAGGGTATCTGATGAACCATCTTCTTTTATCTGAATTTGCCTATCCATTAAGACATTCATCAAAAGATCTCTTCTTGCTGCCGCAAAAGGTGACAGTCAAGGACAGGAGCTTTCCTGTAAATGCAAACTTTTCTTTATACAGCACTATTATTTTTGTATTTTATGGATAAAATTAAAGTGATATCTGTCTGGGATTTTGGGGTCAAAGTGTGGAAATCAGTCCACAGTTACAGTGCTGTTCTTTTTTTGTATGGTACCTTTGGTTGCTGTTGTAGTATTCTATTATTTTTTATTCTTTGTTTTATATCTCCTTGTATGTTTAGAGAATTATGAATGTGGAATATAAACATTATTAATAATAATAATGAGTGGTAGAAAACAACACATTGATGATGAATGGAGTAATGGTCCATACTGAATCTGCTTAACTAACTCTATTGTGTCCTAAAATTAAAACTTAGTTTACTATTAGCATGAAAAACAGAATGCACAGAAATGCTGCATGTTGTACAGTTTTGTTGTATATGTAACTATAGAATAATTTAAAATTATATTAATGCATTAGAAAAAAGATACTCAGGAATCACTTCTCATCTGCAAGTACAGCCTCAAGTAATAACTCTGCTTACTGTAAAAAACCCAACTCACCTATTTTAGTTGCACTGTAAATATTTTCAATTGGAAATACCACACCTAAGCCATATAGCAAGACTTTTGCAAGAGCTGGAATAAGCTGAGTAGTCGTCACTAGAATATTCACACAATTTGTCCTAAAAAAAGAAAATGATCCCTTAATAAATCCAAAGGCATGCTGGTTTTTGGAAGGGTGTTATAGTGCCAGTTTCAAGACCTGGAAGTATGGGAAAGGGAATCAGCACAAATTTTGGGCAGAAAAAGCTCAGGTATTTTCACAATAGACCAATGGTACTTCTTTGTTCTGGGGGCGGTGCTAGCATGAGAAGATACCCCTAGAACATTGTCTTGGAAAAGCAGCATGGATTAGTGCTGCTAAAAGAGCACAAGTCAGCATCACCAGGCAAAGTGCAATACATCAGTTGCAATGGGTCCAATTAGGGGAAGGGGCCAAGGGTGCTTTTTGAAATTACACATAACTGAGGCAGACTTGTAGTTTATGCAGCAGCTAGCCTACTGTGAGTAATAAGTGACTCAGGAGACGAATCACAGACTGCACCTATTTTTTTTTCCTATTATTTTCTCTGCTACTTTCCAGTCCCTGCCCCAATTACAGAGTTTCCAGTCCAGAAGCCAGCGTACAGCACTGTGCACCTTTAATCTTGGCCCTTTATATCTCAACAGTTATAGGCTGTTTCATAGACAGTTGCTGAGACAACATGATAACAGCTAAGCAGCAGGTCTGGCATAGGAAGTAGTGTTTGGGATAGAAAGAAGGCGAGAAAAATGCAGAACAAATGCAGAACAAATGAAGACAAAAAGGATGAGAAGGGAGGCAAACTGAACACCCACTTCAGACTTATTTCCCATGTTATAATAAAGCCACTTTTGCAAGAAACACTAATCAAACTTTATATTTCACACATCTGCCTTATAATGTTAATGCTAACTGTTTTTTCAGTTTCCACTATTCCCTAGCATGGAAGAGGCTAAGCTTTCCAAGAGGTTAAAATGCAATTGCCATTATGCACCTGTAAGACAAGGGTGGCATTCAGATATCATGAATAAACCATAATTTATTCACAACGAGAAAGAGACAGGAAGTTATTTGACTCATGTGCTTCCTTCCCCCTTCCCTTGTTCCTTTGTACACCATGCTGAGATCTTCCTGGCTTAGAACTAATCAAAAATTCTCATGACATCTGACAAGGATTCCAAACCAGGATTAAGTCTGAAGTTTTCTGATGCTTGTCACAAACAAACCATGGTTTTTAAGGATTGCTAGTGATGTCTGAATGCACCCAATGCCACTAAACAAAAGCAGAAAAACAAATCTGTTAGATCATCCAGATTTAATTGCCACATTTTAAAGGGCCATGATTTCACACAACTATTTCCAGCAATACATAGTGCATTAACCACAAGCACAAGTCTTAAGGAAATATGGTATCTCAGGGAAGACCAAGCATCATTTATAAAGTTTTGTATTTGAAGTCTTTCCATATGGCAACCTTAACTTGACTCTGCTTACCTAGAATGAATTAGAGTGAGTGCTTTCAGTGCAAGTGTTAACCAAGAATCTGTAAGGGCTTCAATTTCCGCTCTGAGTTGCAACCAAGCTTCTCTCTTTGTTGGACCCAGAAGACCTGTGAGGGAAAAGAGCAAGCAATGTAGTGTTTGCATAGGAGCAAAGACCATTTACCAGCCCTGACCTGGATGTCCCAGGCTAGCCCAGTCTCATCAGATCTCGGAAGCGAAGCAGGGTTGGCCACTGTTAGTATTTGGATGGGAGACCACCAAGGAAGTCTCTTGCTTTGGAAACCCTACAGGGTTGCCATAAGTTGGCTGCAACTTAAATGGCGCTTTCCACTACCAACGCCATGCCTGATGACTCTGTAGAGCATGCAGCTCTAAACAGCACAGTAAATACAGTCATGGTATAAAGGTTCAAAAGGCAATGATACAGTCAGTGACAGACACTTGCCTCCAACATTATTTTTGTAGGTGTTGTAGATTTCTTTTACTCGTCTGTAACGGAAGGCCAGTTTTCTCATCCAGTCCACTCCTCCACGCACACCCGTTGCTAGGCATAAATTAGCACTGGTGGCCGCTGCAGGGAAGCCATCTGTTCCGAAGTTATAGGTGCTGGTTTAGATATAATAAATTTAAAATATGTGTATCAACAGAATGTACCAGACCAGGTTAACTCAATGCTACTGTAGCAGTTTAGCTGAATTGCAAAGTCAGAAAAACAAGTTTGGCTTAGAATCAATTTTTTCCTTTAAAAAACACATCATTTCCCCAGAGACAGCTGGCAATACCACTGACATCTGAACAATTTCGACTTACCTTAAATCTTGGCCATTGTCATCTGATGAAACATCATCAATGTGAACTTGGTCACACTCCTACAATGAATGAAAGTTGTCATTATGTTTACTTTTACTTGTCAGCTGTAATTCAACAAAGAATTTATATCATTGGAGATTTATTTATTTAGAAAATATATCAGTACATATATTCTATTTCTATATCGCTGTAACGGAAGAAACATGTTAGGTGCTTTCATGAAAAAACAGATTTTCACGTTTGCAGAGAAAGGCAGTTAAAAACAATTAGCTTGTGTGTTTCTTACGTACTCTTGTCCCCATTCAGATGCCTTCGGATGTCAAGCTACTCTCTAAGCTGTTTCAGACAGTGCATGTGTATAACTAAAACCAGACATTTTGGTAAATGCAACATAATAGAAAAATTAAACCTGATGCTAACCACCAATGAAATTATGACCTCTGATTGCTGTTGAGCCACACACCAACACAGCCTGAGGGCAACCTTTCAGAGTAGTGCAGACAAAATCTGTTACTTTTTCCCCATTCATCTGAAAGCTGCAAGCTTCTCTCCTTCCCTTTCTACCGCCCCATGAATTCAACTTAATGCATGAAAACGGCAAGCCCACACTGCAGAAGCATTAAAAAAACCTAGAACATATTATTATTTTTTTCCTTTCCTAGTAACTTCTCAACTTAAATTTCACATGCTTATTTAGGTGTATCTGCTTGAAAACTGTCAACAAAATATGCTGTGTGCATCAATACTGAGCACAAATATTATTAGTGTTTGATATTTGGTGAGCAACCAGAGCTCTTCCAGAACGGCAGTTTAATTACATCCCAAGGTCGAAAAGCACTATATATTTTAGCCATTTAAATAATCCTCTCCTAATGGGAAGACCATTATTAAAGATGATGCATTTTTAAAAGTGCTAAAACACTGGAGCCACATATTTTCGTGTTTCTGGTTACCTCTGAACAAATTTCTTTCTCTCTACGGACTTGTGAGGGAGGGAGGGGAGACAGAAGTGGAAAGAAACTCAAAACAGCTGTTCCCTAACAGAATTAAAATTGTGACCCTTAACCCCTGTTCTAAAACATCTATTTTCCAGCCAACCTTCTCCCAGCAAGAAGCAAGCTCCAAGGAGGAAAAGACTTTGACCTCATAACCTTCTCCTGCTCTCCTGAGGTCAACAACCTTAGATAAGAAAAAAAAGGCAAAAAGTCTATGTGGCCTCACATGATGGCTGTGAGTGTAAGGTTTTTGAACACAGATTGCCTTTTGAGATCATACCGCAGAATAGCTGAATGCAGCACTGGCAGTGAAGCACTGGCAGTGAAGTACTGGATGGGGGTGGGAAAACAAAATGAATTATTATTGTTCGGTGCAAATGTTGCTTGAAGGGTTCAGTCCAATAGCATAGAGTTAAATAAAAATAAATGTGAAAATAATTATTTTTAAAAATTACATGAGTAGAACTTTATTCTTTTTTCCAATGTAAGCTACTCCCTGTATTCTTTCCTCTTAAACTTAAACATGATTTTATATCTAGTTTAATTCAAAATGAAAAGTGAATAAAGAAGGGGGGGGGGAATCACAGAAATTCATTTCCATGCAAAATTCTGGGACTCATGCTATTCAGTCTCTGCTGAACAAACTTTTAATGTAAAATAGACCAAGATAATACACGAACATGAACGTAAGCATTCAACAGGGAATAAATTAACAGATGTAGCATTATCTGCCTTAGCCTGCATAGGCACAAGTTTAGTACATTTTCTGTCACTCAACACTTTACACATCCAAGTATGAAAGTAGGAAAGTCATTTTTTTTCATCTTCTCAGAGCAGAAGATGCTGGTAGAGATAAATTCAGTATTATTAGTTTGAATTTTTGAACAATTGAATGGGTCAGATCCATGAAGGGATTTTCACGGATGGTGGGTTCCCCCCCCCGATTCTTCTTAACCGGTGCAGATTTGAATCTCCTCCCTCATGTTGTTCTGAGGGGTCCCCTTGTCTCCAAATAGAAGCACGGGAGGGGATTTGGGACTGTAGTAGTAGTAGTAGGAGAGAAAACAGTTGACCTCTGTGGACAGAAATCCCTTATGCCTGTAGAAGATTTTAGTATGATCCAAAACACTGTGAGGGGTGTAAGGCAAGAATCAAATGTTCAGGAACAGAGCAAGCCTGATACATTACATCCATCAGCTACTCAATGGAGGAGGAAATAGAAAATGCTTCCTGATATACTTCTAAAAAACTTTTAAACAGGAGGAAAAATTGCTGCTTTTTTGTGAACTCGCACGTAATAATTAGGATTACCTTTTGCAAGCAGCCAGCCACTACCTAGATTATTTCTTCATTTTATTAACTACTACTGCTGCTGCTGCTGCTACTACTACCCATTAAGTTTTAAAATACAGTTACATAAACAGCAATTATCACTTTTTGTAAACTATAAGAAGACACTGAGTTGTCTATGGCCACCCATGAATATTGTAGCTGGGACTTGAACCCAGGTCTTCTGTTCTTTGATGTAAAACTGAAACTGCATAGGCCTCATTAGAGAAGAATGCACTATATGAAGTGCAGCCAAGAACAGCATCTTGATAGGCAATAAAACTTATCTGAATGTTTCCCACCTTTTGAGTGAAAATGTTTAATGTTCTTTAATGCTACTTTAAGTGTTGAGTGAGGAAAACACGTGAGGTGGATTAGAAGAGCACTTTTGGGGGGATTGTGATGACTAAGGAAGGAAGATAGGGAAAAGCTACAGGGAAAAAATGCAGAGACAGACAGATCGGGATGGGAACAATAGAGAAAAAGAAAAGAAGGACCAAGACCAGCTCAGGAGATGAAGGAGAAGGCATAATGAAAAAGTAAACAAGAGGAAAAAACTTTAGAGACTTCTAATTTAAAAGGCACTGAAAAAGACAGACGGTTTATAGAGGTAATTCCTGGGTATTGGAGAAGAAAAACATTTCTTTAAAGCCTAGGAAAAGATAAATCATTAAACAGCAAATTCAGCTGACAGAATCCAATTATCCTCTAACTGTTAATGAATCTATTCTATCTATTCTTTAAACATCCTGTGTTTGTTTTTGGCTTTGGGGGATTTTTGTTAGGAAGCAGAAGGAAGCATTTGAAGCATTGTTAGGTTAGGTGTAATTAAGTGTCAACAGGTTTACAAGACTTAAGTTTTGAAAGCCTTAATTTGTTGAATGGTGACAATTGGGATTTGATTCAAATGAACTTCGGTGGCATGACTGACAGCCAACCTCACCTCTCCATCAGTATACTTTTGAAAAACTTTTATTTACTGACAATTTCAAATGCTGTCAGACAATCTTGTGTGTGTGTAAAGTGTCGTCAAGTTGCAACTGACTTATGGCGACCCTACAGATCTGCATCAAAAACTACTGTTTAGACATATTGCCCTGAGCATTTTGGAGGAAGAGGGATAAAAATGTAATAATTAAAACCAATTCCATGTTATACTTATATAAACAAATACAATCACACATAATAATGGGTGTGTGTGATTTATCTTATAACAGGTCACAATATTTTAATAAAATAAATCAAATATCTCTTTTTCTGTTTATATTTCTTACAATCAAAGTGCATAGTATACCTTGACGAATCTGAGTATCTGAAGAAACACAGTTGTTAATAGTTTGCATGCATGTCTGAAAATTATTTATCTGAACAAAGCCTTCTGAAGGTGACATCCTGCAATAGCTCCTTGTACAGAGCATTATCTAGTAGGGCTCCCACCTGGTGAAATGGCCCACACACTTATATCATTCCACAGAATGTGTAAAGCAGGACTGTTCAGGTGGACATTCTAATGAAGGGAATAGGGATGTAGTAAAATGGAATTGTTCAGTGGGGCACTTTTTAATAAAGGGAATAAGGCTCTATTGCAATAGTCTGTGAAAAATCAATATACCAATTCCATTTGTATATGCTGTTGCTTTTATTATTTTGTTATATGTTGCATCAAATTTTCTTTAGTTGGAACCATAGCATAAGGTTTATAAATTGATTCCCCCTTTCAATGTGTTTTGCTTATCAGGATTCAGACATGGAGAATTTTTTAAAAAGTAACAACAACTAACTACTACTACTACTACTACTACTACTACTACTACTCAGTATGGCTAAATACTACTCAGTATGTCTAAATAGTAGTACAGTGCCTTTATAATCAAAGCCCTACAGGACAGAGTAATCACTTCTTTATTCGCTCAAATAATTCACACAAGCAAATGAATAGTACTCCACTGGCAGAACCAGAGAAAGTAAAGTTTTAAAAAAGTAAACTAGAAAGATAATAAATCAAACTTCCTTCCTTTATGTGGAATCTGCCATATATCATCTTCCCTTCAGATTAAGCTACAGTACCCAGATTGAATTTGAGAGCTGTGACTGACCCAAGGTCACCCAGCTGGCTTCAAGTGGAGGAGTAGGGAATTGAACCTGATTCTCCAGATTAGAGTCTGTCACTCTTAACCACTACACCAAACTGGCTCTCAACAGGGTAGAGAGAACAAAGGACACCAGCCTCACACAAAGTAAAGCCAGAGGGCATGGAAAGAATAAGGCAGTCAATTCTGCCAGCAGCTTCTCCCAAAGGGATGAGAAGGAGGCACCAGTAGCTGGTTTCCCAATCAAACTGGATATATGGATTGCAAAAGGGTGCTGCCTCCCTTCAGTACTATGGTTAGAGTTGACAGCTTCTGTCTTAGATACTCCTGATTTGGAAGTGGAGCTTAGGGAGGGCAGGGCTTGGGGAGGGGAAGAATCATAATGCCATAGAGTCCCGTCTACCTCCAAATCAGCTATTTTTCCCCATGTGGACTAATCTCTGTCGTCTGGAGATCAACTGTAATTCCAGATCTCTAGGCCCCACTTGGAGGGTAGCAACTCTGACTACAGTGGTGGCTACTACTGATATGTGCCTGGCCATGTAGGTCTTCTTTGGCTGCAGACACACGGAGCATTAGCCATGCTACTGAGACAGATGATAGGCGGATTTTCCAGGCGCGATCACACCGCAACATCTGGGAAGCGTAGAGCTCCCATGGCGAACCCGAGGCTTCCCACCGAAGATGCGGAGTTAAAAACTAGTACCTCCGAGGTACTAGTTTCCGGAAACCGTGGGGCAAGGGATGGCATCTGATCGCGTTTCTGGTGTTAGTCCGTGGCATCTGGCGCCTGCCCATGTCCCGTCGCAAACAGGTCCCCCCCAAGTCTCTCCACAGGATGTGCACAAGCACCCAACGGCGCATGCGCACAAAGAGGAAAGCGAAAGTTCCGTTGCTCCGCAGAATCGCGCATGCCGTTGGTGAGATCGCGCCGCGCTGCTTCTTTGCTGCACTGCAGGATCGTCATTATATCGCCACCTCGCCCCTACCCATGGGACCTCGACGGGACATGTGATCGGGCGGCCGCACGTTATTTTGCTCCGGGCCAAACTGCCATGCTCCCCCCCCCCGCATTTCACAGCCCGTGTGACCGGGACCTTTGACAATACTCTTCTATTCACATTTACACACAGCCAATATTTCTTTCACAACGTTCCTTTCTCTTACAGCTTAGTGTGAATAAGAGTCAGGTTGGGAAATTTTTATGAATGAGTTGCCCAGATAAATAAAATTAGCAGCCCTTGTTTTTAACCAATTAAAAAAATATACCCAAGTATATATTTATTTTTAGGTATAAGACAAATATCAAGCACCAAACAGCAAATTAGTAGTTATGGCAAAGTACATACATAAATATTAAAGCAAGGCACTGTTTACCATCTATACCTTATTTTCTGCTTTTTCAAGGTGCTCAAATGCCATGAGAATAGAAAATACATTTTATTATTCAGTAAAGTTTAGGAAAATCAAAGGAACACAGCTATATCAACAGCTTTTCTTAACTTTGCCAAAAGCACGTCAGCTGCTGTGATGTAATGACTAAATCTTAAAAAATCAAAAAGTAGTCTGAATGAATAGTGCTTATAAATGCTTTGGACAAGGTTGCACATAATGAAAAGCGACAATATGAATAACATTATAAATATATCCTCTGAGAATGCTAAAGTACTACAGGCCACGGCTCCAAATCTGCTGATTATGGTTAAAATGCACTTCCATGTTTGCTTAATCTTTCTAATTTACCGTGAGAAAACCAACACCATGCTGTCAACTAATTGTTTCAGTGATTTGCTTTACAAAGTAAAATGACCTGAGAAAAAAACTCCTTCAGAAAACTCCTTTTCTTTAGCCTTTACATCAGGGTGCCCTTTGAGACTTGCTGGATGATGGCCAACTCACAGGAAATGATCAGTAGATTCTCTGTTCCTCTCATATCTGTCACTATGCAATTATCCTCACTGCTTCGTTTCCCCTTACTGAACCGATGGTAGCAAAATTTGGTCCAAGTACGTGTGAGAACAAGACATTTAAGCTGCAAACCTACACGCGCGCACACACACACACACACAAAGATCCCCTCAGTTACAAAAATAGCACCTCAAGTTTGGAACGTGCATTTTATTTTGTTCCAGAAACAATACAGATTTTCATACTGAATTGTTTCATATATGGTCATAACCTGTTAGATGTGACTAAGAACAAATATCAAGAAACCTATAACCTAATAATTTCCAATTGAAACACAGCTTAATTTGTGTAACTGCTATTAGCTCACATCCTCTTTCCTGCCTTTGTTATCTTTCCTATTGTCAAAATTAGATTGTAAACTCCTTGGAACAGGTAAGGTTTATGTCAGTTTGTGAAGTGCCATGAACAGTAATAGCTGTAATAGCAATAGTAATAGTGGTAGTAGAAGACCAACAACAGTTTGAATTAGATAACTGTTTCAGTGTAATATTTTTATTTACTGAACCATTTACTTATAAATCAATTTTATGTATATTAGTATCAAAACTCTACACCACTAGAGGTTTCCTGCAAACAGCAGTGCTGAAAAGAAGTAATGCACACCTGGGAGTTTCTTAGTGCATGTGCATAAATTGTTTGGTCACAGAAAACAACAAAAAGAAAACAAACACACTTGTCAGAGCCCCTGTGTACATATCTAGGTTACCGGATCATAGTTGCCACAACAATACTGGGGGGCGGGGCCTTTCTGACATGCTCCATTTTTGTTAACCAATGTATTGTAAGCAGAGTACTTTCTTCAACATTGTGTTTACCATTAAAATTTTTTCCCTGTTTCATTTAAGAGAAATAGCCTACTTTTTCACTATACATTCCCTGCTTTGCAAAGCCAGCACTGAAATGCTCATCAAGATTTTTTTCTTTTTAAATTATGAACTATAGCCTGGTTATCCTCATGCAGCCAATCACTCCCAGTTAGCACTCCATTGCTATCCATTTTGTATGTATGGGACATCACACTTGGAATGGCTTAGGGGGGAATATCAAACTGCAGCTTTTAGGATTTAGGGGAAAACTTATTGTATGTTACTGCAATTCCTAAATTTGTAATGAGTTCAGATGCTTATTTTGCATGCGGCCACCCAATTAGTTTATAAAAGATGGGAATGGCTCCAAATTGTAGTTAAAAAAAAATTGGTTGACCACATGGAAAAGTTTACTAGACTTCATACCCCAACCCTGAATCCCCCGAAGTCCTAAACAACCACCAAATACAAAGTCTCTTGGCTGTATGTACACATGGAACTTCAGAGGCTAACTGGATTCTTGTAACAAGAACTTTCATAGGTGCACACCACAACTAAGAAGATTCTCTCTAAGGAGTTATAGCATGTCTTGCCCCATGCTAGTTGGCAGGATGCACTAAAGATAGCTAAGTACAAGGAAGAATAGGGCGGAGTAATTCCTTGGGTTGCAGAGTCAGACTCAACTGTGTGACTGAACAACAAACAACAAATTCCTTGGAGAGGATAAGATCAGTGAGCAAAGGAAAAAGAGGTCAGCATGAAGATCTCCTTGCATACAGTCAAGGAACCACATGCACACTCCTGTTTACCAAAAACAGTTTGAAAAAGACCAACACTCCAATTTTAATTGTTACTAGGCTTGATATTTAATCACCATCTCTTATTGACTTTAATACAAATCCAGTTTTCAGAAATTAGGATTTTTATATTTAAAAGTCATTCCAGATTTTTTCCCTCATTGTACTTCCTTTATCTGTTTTATAAACCTGCAAAGGCTGCCTCTCAGCTAGGGATAATAAAAAGCTTAAGTGCTTCTGCGAACTGCCTACCCTATCATCACAAAATTCCTGTTAACGCTCAACATAAATCCATGTGAAAAGGGAGAGACTATGGTTCGCAGGTTCTCAATACTGGCACATAATTGGCAGAACCTGTCATCCCTGTCTAGGCTGCACTTTGTGACCTGAACATTTCCTCCACTTTCCCACAATAATTATTCTGTGCAAAAGGTACAGAAAGGTGCATATTACCTGTGGGACAGGCACAAGATATAGAGAACAAAGAGAGCTCTTGAAATCCATTTCATTCCATTTGACAATTTGTGGATTAACAGTCAAGGAATTAAAACTGACCTTGAAGAGTTTCAAAATGCTTCCATTTAAAAATGATGGAATGGGCCCTTCACAGATTGTATTCACACAAAAGAAATTACTATGGCAGAACTTGTCAAGTAAAGGTTAATGCAGATATCAAAGCTATATTGCAGACCCCAGAAATCAGAGTAGGTGAAAAAGCCTGCCTTTATAAAAGGTCAAGATTTTCCTCAGCAAACTGAACACAAAGATACATCTCCTACAGGCACATTGTTTGGTTCAGATTCTTTTCTCAGATAACATAATTCTGTACAAAATGTTGTGAGGTACATACATAGATATTGATCATGCTTCTTAATTTTTAATATATCAAACTGTTTTTGATATTATTCACTAAAACACAACTACATGCAAAATGCAATTTCAGCATATGAGTTACAGGCACAGCAGGATACACTGACAGCCTACAATAACCTTAGAATTCAAGCTTAAAGCTTCTTCCTGAGACCAAACGGTGATAAATATACACCAATAAGGGAGATATCCCAAACAAGCCATGAAGTTTATTGGCTGACTTTAGGTTAGTCACCCTCTCTCAGCCTAAACCTCATCACGGGAGAGATATAAGGAAAAAAGGATGAAGAACTATGGATGCTACCATAAATTCCTTGGAGGAAGAATGGAACAAAAATGGATAGAGTCTGATAATTTATTTAATGTCTTATAGATACTAAACATTAACTAGGATTATTTTACCATTTATTATAAGAAAAAATATACCTTGTACATTAAATGAGGAGGGAAATGAGGAAGATTCTGCTCTCTTGGTGCAGCAGGCAAGCAGCAGCTGAGGTCCAGGTAGGCTGGCTTCTCCTCTTCCCTCAGTATTCAACCTGGGAGGGGCCAGTTGCATTCCAGGCAGAGGAGGGAACTAAGAAAGAGCTTGTTGGTTTGTTGCAGTAAAGTAGTGGCAGCTGAAGTCCATTGAGGCTGACTTGTTCCCTCAACTTTCAGTAGGTGTTTAACTTAGGGTGTGACTCAAAGCCTGGGAACTATGAAAATTGCTACACTTGGACCTGTCCATTTTTTGCCTTTTTAAAATTTGGAAACTTGTTTTCTTTTTGTAAGCAGCTTAGGGTCACTCTGGGAAAAAGGAGGACAAATAAATAAATAACGTTTCCACCTGTCTCTTAAGCACTAGGAACATATACATCATAGTTCAGGCATAATTGCACAGATTTTAGGTTGTGTGATTTTCAAATATGTTCTTCTCTGTCCAAAGAAATCCAAGTCGTTTTGAAATTTATTTCAAAAACACGTTCCTGGTACTGAGTCTTTGATTTTTAACATCATTTTAATTTGTTCCTTTGCAATGAATGGCTTGTTACTTTAAAATCACTGATGTGTCTTTGGCTCTTGTCAATGTACTCTATAGGTTCTATTACCTCTAATTCATATCTGCAAGTCCTGCTGAGTCAATCTAGTACAAAAGAATTTCTCATACTGGCATCAAATGTACTCTTGCTGTGAAGAACTACATTCCAATAAAATCAGTATTTTTATTGTAAGGTTGCTGGCAGACATTAGGAAAAATAGTGAGCTCAGGAAATCTTTTATTCCTTTACTCTTTGTTTAGATTAATTCTTCTGCTTTAGGAACCAAGACATCAGTTCCTTGAATTATTATTTCTTCTGCTTCAGGAATCAAGACTTGCTATTCACTCACATCAGCCGTAATACAAGTCTTAAAGTAAGCATAGTATTTTATTGGCTGTAAGCTGAAAATTACATGATTTACATTGCAATTATGTTGTAATGACAGGCAAAACAACCTAAGTTTAAATCTACAATAGCTCCTGATCAAAAGTTTTGTTTCTAAAGACTATGAATTAAAATTTAATCAGATGTCTTTTATTCAGTTTATTGCAGTTTAAAGTTTAGACAATAAGAAAATCATTGTGTACATTCACAATGGAGGAAGAACTGGCATCCCAGTTGAGCAGCCTTTTCTAGGGGTCTTAGTACAACTTTAAAATGAACAGAAATAAATGGTATAACTCTGCTTACTGCTGGGTATCATTAGTCCAGACGTTTTCTATAAGTGGAAAGGAAGCTACAAAGGAATAAAAAGGCCCTTTGAATAATATTAGCCTGAAAAGCCTGAACAAATTACATATATTTAGAATTTTAACATATCTAAAGAAAAAATAATAATTCAAATATTTTTAAAACATATCAGAAAGAGTTTACAGTTCAGTATCACCCAGTTATAGCATAAAAACTGTTCCGAGCTCTCTGAAGAAAGCTTCAAGAAAGTTCCAAAAATTGGTAGCCACAGTAACTACACTCTTGAAGTTTAACCCATTAATTTTTATGCTATACATTTGTTTAGTCCATTTGCACCCTGTTCTTCATCCAGGAAGTTCAAAGTTATGTTTCGCCTCACAATAACTGTTTGAAGTAGGAATGAGAGAAAGAAAGAGTGCCAGTGAACTTCTGAAGAGATTTCAACCTGAGTTTTTGCACACCTTAAACTTTAAAAAGATGTTGAATCTTTTTCTCCAGATAAGTTTAACAAAAAGAAAAGTGAATGCTGGAGCTATGTCAAGCAGGCATCTTGTTTTGTCGGAGGAATGAATAAGATGATCCAGGAAGTCATGTGATCAACATAACCACCTTAGGCATTTAGTTTCTACCACAGCTCCCTGTGACTCCCCAGAGTCTCCTGACAGAGTTTGGGAGCCCTGTGGATAAAGTGTCATGATGCACTAGGAGCTTCAATTTGGAAGGGGAATCAGGCAGAATTGCCCCTCTCTTGCACATAGAGCTTGTTCCACCAAGCTTTGTTAGCTAGTGGAAGGGTAATTTTGCCAAATTCCTCACTGCAGCCCCCATGCTGAAACCATTTTGGCTATGAGGGCCCCCTCAATCCCTAGCATGAATGTTTGAGCAGGCTGCTGGGGAGGAGAAACAGTGAAGAATATGAATAGAGAGAACTAGAATGAAGTTGATGGGCAATAAGTTCAGCACAGACAAAAGAAAATACCTCTTTAATGAAAAAGTAGTTAAAAGTGTGGATTCACTGCCAGTGAATTCCACAAGCATGGTCTGCAAGGGCATTAGATAGATTCATGCTATGTCCCTCAATGGTTACTAGCTATGGTGACTGAAGCAAACCTCCACACACAGAGACAGATAATTTCTCAACACTAGCGCTAGGAAGCAGACTATTTGTTTCCCTTCCAGGGTAACTGATGTTCAAGACAGACCATTGGTCTGATCCAGCAGGGTCCTTCTTATACTTCAACACAATAACTCTAGCAGTACTTCTAACTGCATGTGAGTTCCACTGTAGGAGCAGCCATGGCTTAGTGGTGAACATCTGCTTGGCATGCCAAAGGTCCCAGATTCAACCCCAACATTTCCAATTAAAAGGATCAGGAAGAAGGTGATATGGAATACCTCTGCCTTAGGCCCTGGAGAGCCACTGCAACCCTGAGTAGACCATACTGACCTTGATGGACCAATGGTCTGATTCAGTATAAGACAGCTCAAATGTATTCATGTATGCAGTGGATGTTAGATCCTACTTACTGGTAGGCAGACTTAAAACAGACAACCAGAATGACACCAAATGAGACTTGAATGCACAACCTTTATAAATGTGTCTTAATAATTATGCCCTTACTATTAAAATCTTCTTTCTTCTTCTGTATAAACATGCTTGTCAGTCAAGAATGGCATCTGAGGCCTTGCTCTGTATGCACCAATCATCTATAATAAGGCCATAGAGATGGATTCCCGCTCTTCAGTAGTTCATTGAGTCTTTGAAATTTGTGACAATTGAAGAACTTTTTATTTGCCCAGCACATGTTGTGTGTTTTATTACTTTTTAATTATTATTTATTTATTTACATTATTTATAGTCTGCCTTTCTCACTTGGACTCAAGGCAGATTACACAGAATGTGTCAATACAATGAACAGGACGGGACATTTAATGAACAATACAATATATTAAGGTTGTAGAACCAATCAGAAATCTAAAAACAGAACTGAAGGAAAGCACAAGTATTAACATGACACATGATACAACAGTTACATAGTAGGATCCTAGTTTCAGCAAGCTAAACACAGTAGTATAGACCATAGTCCTTGATAATTTATCCAAGTAACTCTGAATCATTTAGTACAGTGCAACTCTATTATCTCTATAGCTCTCTTATTTGCTCTGTGTCCTTGGTCATAATGTGAATCTTGTTGAACTGTGTTAAATGCTGCTTGACTGATGCTCCTAAATTGTTGACATTTTTAAACTAAATACTTGCTGTATTGAATATATTTCTTGTTTATTGATTTCAATGTAGTATAATTAAATTTTATATTTATTTTGTTATAAGCCAGTGTGGGGAATAACCAACACATCTCTCAAATAGATAAGAAATTAGGATACGAACAGAGGCACAAACCATACTTATATAATTTCAAAGATTAATTTTCCAAAGTTGCTTTTTAAACTCAGTATAGACAGAAATGTAAGTATATTTATATTAACAGATGAATAAAACATTACCTTTAAAATACATTATTTTTATGCTACACCAAGGGCAGCAGGGAGTTTTAAAAAATTAGTAGTGTGAGGCATATGAAGATTAGATCCTGAAATCTCAATAAACATTTCTTTAAAATACAATAAAAATAAATTGAAACAAATTTCTTTGAACACCAGCACAATGATATTGTATTAAGAGATAGCATCGAAATGCAATTTGCTCATTTAAAATTGAAAACAAGAAGAAAATAGTTTCTCAACATCTCCACTTTTGTATTTTCATATTTAGACATGTATTTAGATTCAGTTTTAAAAATAGTTTGTGGTTTAGTGTGGAAGTAATACAGACATCGTGACAGAGACACAGGATGAAATCTCTTTCCTGTCATTTCTTCCTGGACTCATGAAATTTTGATCAATGATTAAACAGAAGTCTTATTGTAGCACCCCTGAAACAGAAGAAGCCTCTACGGGCTCTGAATCTCAAATTCATTCTGAAAGTCTGAATTATAGCAGCCCTCTTTGTGGTTTTAAATACACGCCGCAAATAACTCTATCATACTAAAATATCGAATGCCCCAACATTTCTCATGCTGACGCAATGTATATATTAGTGGAAAGATGGCCAGAAAGTCCAGTTTTGAAAACAGTTTCAAAAGACCAGGTTAGAAAAGTTACAAGAAGATACCAGCATCATTAATGAATGTGTGGAGTTGTAGAATCTATACAATGTCAACAGATTTTTCTGAAAAAATTAGACATGTTGCCAAACTGGGAAAAATAAAGAGGATCAAAAATTCTAGCAACACTTGTGTAAATTCACATTAAAACAAATAAAGAAATAATTTGAGGAACATATTGCTAAGTACATTAAAACAAGCAATAAACATTATTTATTACCAAAATTAGGAAAATAACTAGGGAGGTGGTTGAATTGTTAAACTTCAAAAGTATAAAAGGATTGCTGAAGGAAGTCAGAGAGATTTCAGCTAAATTGATTCTTTACATTGGTTTTCACTGAAGGATATGTTAGAAAGAGCTGTGCCTCAAACTTTTTCAGATCAGGGACAGCACCTGAAGAACTAAGTCACACAGAAATAACAAAAGAAGAAGTTCTAAGTCTAATTTAAAAACTTCAAAACTTCAAAACTAACAAGTCACTAGGGGCCAGATGGTATTCATCTGAGAGATCTTGTGAAATGGTTGAACTTCTAACATGCGACTTATCACTAAAATCAAACTCTTTCTGGAGGATTGGATACAGCAAACACAATACTGATTTTGAGAGGGAGCTAGGGAAAGCCAGCAAATTACATGATCATTAGCATTATGTTGAGGGTAAATCAGAATAAATTATTATAAAAACCAGGGCTATTTTTGGGCAGGAACGCACAGGAACGGAGTTCCGGCTGGCTCCTAAATTGGCCACACCCAGCAGGAACTCATTAGCATAGCAGGCCACACCTAACAGCAGGAACTCATTAGGATTGGCTACATTAGGGGTGTGTGGCCTAACATGCAAAGGAGTTCCTGCTACAAAAAAAGCTCTGGGTTTTGACAACAAACAAGGTAAACAGAATAAGAAGCAAAAGGTGGGTGTGGCTGGATGACCACATTTCTGGTAACACGGGGGTGTGGCCTAATATGCTAACGAACAGTGGTCATGGGTGTGGCCTAATATGCTATTGAGTTCCTGCTGTTGGGTATGGCCTATTAAGCTAATGAGTTCCTGCTGGGCTTTTTCTACAAAAAAAGCCCTGATTAAAACTAGATTTTAAAAAAAATATTTACAGCATATATTCTTCTTTTCTGCTGAACAGAAATCAGCTCTGATAGCAGCTAAAATGTAAATATATCACTAAAATTATTAGTATTAAAAAAATTGAGGCTGCATAAGAACAAACTACCAGAAGCAAAAGATCAATACAAAATTAAAATAAGCCAAAACCAGCATTCAGTATCAATGAAGAAGATTCATAATGACAAAATATAGCAATAAAACAATTCCTAGATCACAAATAAAACAGCACTAAAAGCATAAAACCATCAAAGGCATTCCTCAATAGAGCAGATTTCTGGGAGGCCAAAAGGGCGGGTTATAGCAAACTTCCTGTGTGAGACTTCTACAAACTGAGGAGGTCATGACTAAAAATATCTAGGTCCACATGCTAACTATACTAACACTCCTTCACTGGGGATGTCTTCATGATTGTTCCTCCCTGCTTTCATACTTGACTTTGATACTCTTCAATAGTTGGTCTTCTGTTCTTGTTCAACCTCCAGCTGCACATTTTATGACTATTTTTTTCTATCAGTTGTGTCTTCACTGCTGTTTGGTCAGTGTTACTTTCCTCCCTTTTCATTTTAACATCCTCTTGCTGAGGTTTTGTCTTAGATTATGATATGCCTGTGGCCACAGTGTCTTGACCAACCTCCCCTTAACTCATTTTGCTACAGAATTCCTTTTGTGAGCACAGGTACTTTTGTGAGTACAGGTATCCCTGTAACCACAAGTGCTAGAAACACCTTCTTATCACTGAGACTGTGGTCAACCACCTAATAAAACCTTAAATGCCAAGGACGACTTGGAATTCGTTTGTCTGCTGATCTGTCCGCGGGATGTCAAATATTAATGATGTACAAATTTGGAATGAGCATGAGGCACTGACCATATTGACAGGATCTAGAAACATATGAACCCTTTTCAGTCATAATAATTTTTGTGTGCATTCAAACTTTAGGGAAAATTACACTATGCAGTTGCCATCTAGTAGGAATGGGGCAATGCACATATGTTCCTGCTTCCTTACATGTGAACTACAACAACAAAATCTTGATTTATCAGTATATGCACATGTGCTTTTATCTTATTCACATGAAATAGCATGTATAGAAAAAATAATATGTAACACAATTTCACCAAATGTGCTAATGGCCTACAAAAATTTTAATGATTGAAAAATTACTATAGATAGGAACTCTTCTGCTGTCCTGGTTGCTCTTCAAGAACAGGCAAGAGCCAGCTCTAGTGGAACTATTGATCCCCCAGGCAGGACTGGGGCTATATATGGAGTGCATATAGCTGTCACCGAGGCCAGGAAGCTGCAGGCACTTAGAGCTGGACTTTGTCCAGCATCCTGCAAAACCAAATGTTGGATCTTGGTTGTCACAAGCCTAGTGGACGGAGGAGTGGTCCTGGGCATCCAAATGGGCACTCATTTGCTGGATATGATCTTCTATATGGGCTCTTCATCTCCTCTGCTCCAAGGGCTCTAGGATGTCTGTGGGATCTCTGAAAAAGGGTGAGCTTCACTAATGGGTTTTTCTGTGGCACCCAGTCTGGTTCCTGTTCAGAAGCCCTTTGGGTTTCTGGTGCTGTGGTCTTAGCATGTGACCTAAGTCTGAGGGTCTAGGAACTGCAGTGTCTTCTGGGATCTTGCTTCCTATCTTCCTAAGAGGTTGCGAGGCCCAACCCTGATATCTAATACATCACACAGCCTGCCATACCCATGTTTTCTTAGAAATAAATTCTAATTATTTAACTAGGGTTTATTCAAAGTTATTTTCTTTAGTCCAAGAAAACTATTTCCTGTATTCTTCTGCAGTTAAATGATAACCTTTATAATTACTTCATACAAATTTTCTACATCATATGTGAACATTGAACTGGGTGATGAAAAATGTAGTGGACAATTACCGAAAAGGCAATTAAGGGTTAGACAATGTTAGAATGGTTCTAAATATATTAGAATATTATGAAGCTCTTCCTGAGAAACAGATGGCCCTAGTCTTTTAGGATGCTGGAAAAGCCTTTGCTAATGTTAGCTGGCAATTCCTTATTGAACAGATGAAGGAAATGAGAGTTGGACCTGATTTTATGAGAGTAGCTTAAGCCATCTATACTACACAGAAAGTGAGAATAGCTGTAAATGGTGACTTGACAGATACTATTTGGATTGAGAATTTTGTCGCCACTTCTATTTATTTTAACTTTGGAAGTTTTGATAAGAGCTGTTAGGAAAGACTCTGCAATCAAAGGTGCCTCCGTTAAGGGTCATAAGTATAAGTTACAAGCATTTGCAGATGACCTAGTATTCATTTTGGAAGACCCAACAGATTCTGAGAGCCAGTTTGGTGTAGTGGTTAAGTGCGCGGACTCTAATCTGGGAGAACCGGGTTTGATTCCTCACTCCTCCACTTGCACCTGCTGATGTGACCTTGGGTCAGTCACAAGCTCTGGCACAGCTGTCCTTGAAAAAGAGCAGTTTGTGTCAGAGTTCTCTCAGCCCCACCCACCTCACAGGGTGTCTGTTGTGGGGAGGGGAAGGGAGAGGAGTTTGTAAGCCGCTCTGAGACTCCAAGTGAAGGGCGGGGTATAAATCCAATCTCTTCTTCTTCTTCTTCTATAGAATATTTGTTGAAGAATATTAAAGAGTATGGAGAAACGGCTGGGATGAAAATTAACTACCAAAAGACGAAGTTAATAACAAAGAATATGACTTCGAATTAAAAAAAACCCGAGTTAATTCATCTAACAAGATTTCAGTTGGAGAAAAGAGTTAAATACTTGGTGAAGGACAACTATTTGAAACTGTTTCAAGAAATTAAGAAAAATCTAGAAAGATGGAAAGATCTTCATTTATCCCTGATGGGAAGGATTGCAGCTCTGAAAATGAATATACTGTCACATATTACTTTTTTAATACCAGACTATACCTGTTTGTATTAATTGCACTTTTTTTTGAAGATATGAATTAACAAATATCTAAATTTATTTGGCAATGGGAAAAGCCAAGAATTAGACTGAAAGTGTTACAAGGTTTTAAAGAAAATGCGGGCTTTGCTCTACCAGACGAATACATATTACAAAAAGTGGCCTGCCTGGTATGGATGAGAGACTGGATTTTACTGGGTAATCAAAGACTTTTAGTCCTATGGGAAATGATTTAAAGTTAGGGTGGCATGCTTTTGCTTGGTATGGGAAAGCAGCTGGACATAAATGTTTTTAAAATCGTCTGATAAGAAAATCCCTATTCATAACTTGGGGGAAAAATCTCACCTTTGGTATACTCTAAAATTCCAAGATGGGTCTCATCACTGGAAGCCTTTTCACAACCAAATTTAATACCCTCAGACAGAATCTTTAAGTATGAAGATCTATTAAATGACAAAGGACTTTTAAAAACAAAAGAAGAATTAATAAAGCAAGGGATTAATTTGGACTGGTGGGCAAGGGCCCAAATTTAATTAGATACGCTAAAGATAGAAAAGTTGGTTTTTATTCTGAACAAAGTGTATCTGAGAAGTTGTTGTGTACATCTAATGATAAGCTGATTAAGAAAATGCATGTATTCTTAATGCAAATGAAAACTGAAGATGAAGTGGTTAAAGACTGTATGGTGAAATGGATGCAAAATCTGGGTTATAACACTGATTTTACTAGGAAATGTGAATGTGAAAATAACTAAGTTGGTGGCATTTAAAGAGAACTTGTATAAGATGTTCTATAGATTGTATTTAACACCAGACAGACTAGCTAAAAGGTATAAAATATGTCAAATAATTGTTGGATGTGTAAAAAAACATGTAGGTATGTTTTATCATATGTGGTGGACATCTGATATAGTGCATAAATTTCGGGTTATGGTACATGCAGACACCTTTGCAGATTTCAGTACCTTTTCGAACAGAATTGTTCTTTTTGAATTGTATACCAGAGAATGTTGGCAAAAATCAAAGATATTTTATAATCCATGTAATAACTGCAGCAAGAATCTTATTGGAAACTTATTGGAAACTTCCATCAACACCTTCGGAACATGATTTAATAGCAAAGACTATGGAAAGTGTGGAAATGGATAAATTGACCTCGATGCTAAAAGGGCAAATGGAAGAAGACTTTGTTGGACTATGGACTCCATTCTATAATTGGATAAGAGAGAAGTATAAAGATATGAACTTTCTAATAATATAATATTAAGAAGACTTTGAGCTTTTAAATATTACAGTTTATCTGTGTATAATATGAAATTACAAGTAGAAGAAAGTTACATGCAGGAAACTATTGCTTTTACCCTTTCCCCTACCGCTTCCCCTTTTTCCCTTCTGTATTTTAAAACTTAAAAATTTATTTTTAAAAATGTAGAGGACAGTGTATATTATCAGTTTTATTTATTCCATATTCTTCTTCTTTATATAAAATAAAAACTCCCCAATATATCCTTTGAGCTAGAAAACCATTTACAGAAAAGTAAAATAAATAAAGACCACTTCTCTAAAATCTGATTTATAATACTAAGTTGGCTGTAAACTTAGTTAAACTTTGGCATACTTAGTTGACAATAAATTCCCCTGAAACAATAGGAATTATTTTCAAGCAAACATGGTTGTGAATAATCAGGTTTATGACTCATCCATATTGCTTGGTTAATTGGAACTTTTTAAAATGATATATATTATTCAAAAGGAAACTTTAGAACTGGAGAAGGTAGTCGAGTTAGCTGGCAAGCTCTGTACTCCTCAGCCATCTAGTTGCCAAGTGTCTGCTCTGTTACAAACAATGCAAAGTTACACAAAGTTACATTATTTGATTTTCTGGTTTTCCCCCCTTGAAAATTAGATAATGGATATATCATTAAGAAGACAGAATAATGCACCGCAATTAATGCACCATAACCACACCATGAGCCAATCTAGGGTTGAGTTCAGATGGGCAGTTTGAAGTGGGAGGGAGTTGTGGTAAAAAAGACCTGGAACAAATTGTTCCGGGTTTTCCTGTTCACACTGCAGCGACTGATGCGGGAGCATACCGGGAGGAGGCGCAAGGGAGCATTCACACTGTTGACCCAGAGGCATGCCTGTAAGGTGCAGCTTTCTTTTTTTTTTAATTTGGAGATATGAGCTTGTGCGCATGAGCACATAAGAAAAATGCGGCCTTTGGCGTTCACACTTTGTTAGTGCGGGATGGATGCGGGATAATCGTGCTTTCCAGGGTTTGCTACCACTTTCACCAGGTATCTTTTAAACTCGGGAGCGAAGCGTTACAAGACGGGTTGAGTACGAGTGGGGAACGCCTGACAGATGTGCCTGTGTGAACGGCACATTTAATCCGGTTGTGAAACATTCCTCACACACGCCTATACTGGGGCAAACTACCCGTCTGAACTCAGCCTAGATGTGGGAAAGGCTATTTAAAAGTAAAGCAGAGGCCATTTGGGCTCAGAATGCCACTGCCAGATATGGAAGGGCTCCTGCCCCTCCCCCCTGATTTTCCATACTGGGGAAGGGAGTTGTTTCCTTGTTTTTTGTTGCTGTAGATGCATACAATTCTCCACGTGGAACAGCAAAAATTGGAAAATAACTTCCTCATCACACTCTTTCAATATGGAAAATGGGGGGGGGGAGAGGAACACTTCTCCCCGGTTGCATTTCGAGCCCAAACATGTTCTGCTTTAATTTATAATGGCCATTCCCCACAGCTGCTGTGTGGCTGTGGGGAACCCAAGGTAGGTTCAGGAAACTTGGACACTGGGCCCAACTTTTAAAAAACCTACCATCTAGTTTGGGCTAATGTAAGACATTATTATAGAGGTGTAAACATGCTGGGAGTGAAGAGAAAAATTAGGGGGGGGGAATTGTTCATACGTACTCCTTTTCACTGTCTGTGGCTGAAGATGAACGCACTAGGCAGTTCTTAAAAAGATCATAATTGCAATCTTCTCCACTTTTCAGGCCATATAACAAGCAGAGAAGAAGAAAACTGACGTAAGCTTTGTTGGGTAAGAAGAAATAGCTGCAAGTAGTATTTCATGTCATGCCATATTGACCAGAAATCCCTGATGCAGGCAATGAGTTCCTCAGCAGAAGCCAACACGGATGCATATGGATAAATACTGGCCTTTTGCAATACAGTTGACAATCCAGAAGGTCAGAAATATTGTATTGCTAATCCATACATAATTCAGTGTTTTCACGCAGTCTAGGATGCTGCTGTTGAAAACATAACAGAAGCCACACTTTTTATTCATTACGGCAGTGTGCACTCTGAACTTTAAATGGTGATAAGAAATATATTTCTCTGACTTTACTACATATCTGCTCTCGAGTAGTCCAATGGGTTGTGGAGCTGGGAGAGAAGGGAAGGAGGACACCAGAATTCATCACTGTGCTGCACCAAGGAGGATTTATCCATTGATAGTTAAATCAAAACTGCCTCAAAGCTTTCCTTGTAATGCAGTGAAGAGTGAAAACAAACCTACTTAAGAGGTTTGAGAGGCTCAAATATCTTCCATACCATTGTTTTACATTTTTTCATGCATCTACACTTCCTGGTTCTGTCTGAGACCAGATGTGCCAAAATACTCTAATAAAGAGGGTTGTCATAACCCAGCAAGAAGCAGGAAACTCAGGTAATCTGGTGAGCAGGAGAAATGTTTTCAAGTCTAAAACATCTGCTCACACTTTTCATTAGCACTGAATACTTTTCTCAAACTGTCATATTGCATTTTCAGCTACTTTGGGTTACTTGTCCAGGAATACACACAACACTCCACAGTTTATTAAATGTAACAATTTGTGTGCATTTTCCAGGTGCAAAAAATATTCTGTTAACTTTTTTACTACCTAGGGTATTGCTGGCACTGGAAATTAAAATCTTTCACTGTTTTATGAAGAATACATTCCTTTCTGTTTTGAAATAGTGATGGATAGATTTTCTTCTGAGCTAATTCAGCACACTCATTACTGCCCAGCTAAAACTAATTATTTATTCCCAACAATAACCTAGTCTATTTCATTCCCACTCTTCTTTTTTAGGCAACAATGGATGTCAAAGGCTGCGATCATACACACTAAATAATCCACTTTCAATGCACTTTCCAACTGGATTTTGCCAGTTCACACAGTAAAATCCATCTGGACAGTGCACTGAAAGTGGATTGAAAGTGGATTATTTAGTGTGTGTGACTGTAGCCAAAGAGTGACAATAATGTGAAATAATTTATTGAAGACTGAACTCCATATATGATAAAAACTGGGGAATAATACTGTAATGCCACATTGCCCCTCTTTCCCACTATAATGTATAGTACATTTACTAGTTTTACCAGCAGAGGCTAGTAATGTGGACTGGGCAGGGAACTGCTCTAGACATCCTCCATTATTTCCTGAAAATCTTTCCACTTAGGAAATCTATTGAAGCTATAGTTAAGCCCAACCAATGTAACACCTGAAACTATGTAACACCCAAGAATCTAAAACCATGTAATGCTCATGAATCTTGAACTAAGTAAACTATGAGGATATGCAAAATGTGAGCATCTTAATGTAAAAAATGAGAATCCACAAAAAAGTGAACCTGACAAACCAATTCCAGCAAAGAACAAACTTAAAAAACAACAAAAACCCTTGGAAGTGGCAGAATCCTGCCTAAAGCATCCTGGCAACCTGATACCAAACCCCAGGAATCATGTGGGAGAGGAAAATACAGTCCTGGGAGCCTGCAAATACTGGGTCCTGAAAATTCCCAGTTAATCCCAAATATTTCTGGGATTTTTTGGTAAACATTTTTTTTTATTTTTTTGGTACTCTGAAAAATTCAAGATTCATTCAAGGGAGCCAAATATATTTGGAAAAATTAAAGGTATTTTTCAGATATATTTTCAGGTCAGTTTTAACCGAACACACATCCCTAGAAATCTCTGTCCCCTCTTAAGAAAATGCTAGTTATTTAAGCCTTTAGAAATGATCATAAATGGCTACTGTAAATAAATGCTAAAGGTGAAAGATCCTAATCACAGTACTTAAGAAATACATTTTATACTGACAGTTCCCATATTGGTTCACCGTATGTCACAGTGTTCTTTAAAATCAATTTGATGTGTAAATAAGATTGACAAGCAAAAGGGAAATATATTAATGATCAAGCTAAGAGGAGAGTTTATGATTTCTACAAACAGCTGGAAGATGGTTGCCTGAAATTATTGTAGGTATGTTGCATAGTGAATAGAGTATTGGCTTTGGACCAGAGAAACTTGGGTTCAAACTCCCACTCATCCTTCAAATTCACTAGGTAACCAAGGTCCAATAATCTCAAAGGGTTATTCTGAGAATGAAAAATGGGATCACTTCCCATGTATGGCTTCCTATCTGCCTTTGGAGGAAGGGCAGAATACAAATGAGATAACAAGCTAGCGATTATATATTTATAAGAATATTATATTCCTGGTTATTTCAGAAGTTATACACATGAAAGGAGACAGACGGTCCTATGAGCTTCAAAGAACAGAGAGGGGGAAAAGTGGTTCTGATTGGGCAAGATCAGTGGATTACCTCACAATTGTCATTACTTTCAATGTTGTGAAGGGAATTTATACATGTATATACTTGCTTACTGAAACGAGAACTGGAACACACAAATTCTATCCTTGCATGTTTTGAAATGGAAATAGTTCATTTTAACACCAAGACTATTTGCTTCCTATTTCTTCACTTTTCACACTCCATCCAATTACCAGTCACTTTTCATCCCAACCTGAAAATGTGTTGCAGGGCTATTTCCTACTCACTCAAGCCACAGTGTATGTTCCTTGACGATAAAAAGAGCTGTCCGCCTCCTTTGTTGGTGTTAAAGATGCAGAAATGAATTTATACTAATCTTGCATTGCTTTTTTTGTTCTTGTTGAGAAAGATTACAGTAAAAGTGCAAAGCAATAGTGGCTTCTCAACCAAGGGCAGCAATTGCTAATCATTCCAAACAGTTACATACAAGTAGTAATAAGAGAATTGGGGTTCATTGATGCTGAACTGCTAGTAGTAAAAAGGTCACAAGAAAACACTTTTCATAATCCGCGTACAAATTCCTGTACTAAAACTGGTTTAAATATTAATCTGAAAATATTGAAATTCTCTGCTTTCCTTCCAAATTATTTTCTGAATTATGCTATTAGTTGATCTGAATTATTTTCTGAATTATGCTATTAGTTGAGCAAAACTGGCAAGAGTGCATTCTCATTGGTATTTTTAAACATGTATAATTGTTTTCAGTTTACTGAATGAATTATTACAAGACATTTTTCAGTACTCAAAGAGGTACTCTATTCAGTCCTCCAATTATAAGAAAACAGCCACAGTCCAGAGAACTACTTTGGACACATTCAGTGGGACTCCTGCACCGCATCACAAGCTACTTTTGAAATTTCCCAAAGTCTGTAATGTCAATAGCTTGTGTGGGATGAGAAGCTACTAGATGTGAAATACAAGTCCAAAAACCCTGTTTTGCAAGCTGAATGAATCATACCACTTCTCTGGAATGGGGCCAGTGTTTTGTCACAATCACTAAAATTATGGCAAATTTCCCTTAACATCAGTTGTAGTTGCATGCACTTATAAGTTGTTAGGTATCTCTGTGTGAATGTTTATAGCTGAGAAAAACAAATGAAAATACTAGAAATTATTTGACATAGGAACAAGATGTGATACTACTTTTAACCTTTGAATAAAATTAAACACAACCAGAAAACAGATACAACCTTGAAAAATAAGCACCCTTATATGCAATCCAATGCATATCATTCACTAATTACTTTATTTGTACTAAACAATACATGCCTTTAACATTAAATTGTCTTATTAAAAACACTTGTAAATATATAAAATTGTGTAGTTTATATGTGAAAGAAATAAATACTTCACTGAGGAATGGAAGAAAAAATAAAGCACATTTAAATAATTTTATTACATTCTTAAGTTGCCAATTCATCTGTGAGTAGTTTCTTCACAGATGAAAAGAAATCAAAATATAGGACAGATGTTTGAGAAACCACATTTAAGGTTCGTCACACACTAGCATTTTTCAAATGATATTGGCTCATCTATTAAATAAGGTGTATTTTCCTTGATTTTTGAGAAAAGGAAACATCAGGAAATATTTAAAGGCCAATTGCTGCCAATTAACTTTGATCAGCAAAAGTTGTATTTGAATCTTTTGGATTCTTTTGCCTGTCTGGAATAACATACATTTATAAATTCTAACAAAACAACAATGTGATGATTAATGCCTGTTGGCAGTCCTGCCACAAGCTTGTTTAATGGTTGGATTTTAAATAAACAGTTGCCTTTATTATAATGGGAGCAAAGCTTGACTGTTTTCATATTTTTTAAAAATGAAAATATCAACAGAAATCACTTTTCTCTTTGTAAGATGAAACAGACAGGGACTTTACTGAAAGCTGCCCTTAATAATCCAGGAAAAAAGAAGTTAAAGATGAATTCACAAAAGCACTAGCACCAAAAGATTGTAAGAGCTGGGAAAAGGTCCAACTAATTTTTCTTTTTTTGGCTTATGTGGAAAATGCTTCAGCAGAATGGTACACCGTGATCGCCCTGATCATGAAAGTAGGTGGCTCCTGTACAGATCGTTCCCTGCACTAACTTCCTTGCTCACGTCTGTGAGCTGCAAAGGAAAATAAATGACCAACTGTAAATGTGCTAAATGGCCACAAGTCTTTACACCACAGCATACACATGGGATGCATGACTAACAAAGAAACCCTCGTGCATAGCAAGCTGTATGTGCAACTGGGAAGGCAGTAATAAGCTGAGACTGACAGGCTATGTAACATTAATGATTTCCCCTGGATTCAGAAGTAACGCTTCCTCACCATGAGACTTAATGGAGAATACCAGTGATCTCTGAGAAGGCAACATTTAATATGCAACAGCCTGCACAAACTATCACACTGTAATATGTATAACTGGCATGCAGTGGATGTCATTATAATACCCGAATCATTGATAGTCATAACAGCAACAAAGTAACATGTCCAGTTATTAAAAGCATTAAATATGAGCACTAAATTATAACTGAAATTTGTATTACTGTATATATTCAATGAGTGCATCAAACACATTCAAACGGTTTTGACAACTGAAATTATTTCTTGCTCTACATAATGAAATCAATATTAAATAAATTCTTTATGTTCCTCCTAAAAGGATCATTACTTACTTCTAAATCATTAAAGAATAAATGTGTATCTGCCAGGTTGAAAATCATCTCCTCCATTCTCAATCCAAGTGAAACAGAAGTAGGAGGATCCTCAAAAAGAAACAAAATATATGGTCAGTAAAGTATAGGCTGGAAAGGTAGACATCTACAGTGAAAAATGAAATATTCCCCCCAAACATAAGCAAATATTTGAATAAATACAAAATGCATGAATTGTACAGTATCTTTTCTTAACGTACTACGTGCAGATGTAAAACAGTACAACACTATGAGAGTTGATATTGCAGACTAACTTTTCCTGTACCAAGAAACTTCAGTTCAGTGGACTGTCTTCCAAACCATTTGGACATATGTAAAACAGGAAGCCAGCACCGTATTTCTGAAACTCACCTCAGATTGTATAAACTTCCAACATGATAAGAACTATATTACAGTGGGATTGGGGTAGATAGGAACTAACAAGGCAGGTCAGATCAACATTTTAAAAACCTGAGAGGTGTGTTGTGAAACATCCATGATTGGAAATGAGGCTGAAAAGAGCACACAGTAGAATCCATCATGAACCATTGTTTCCTGGTGAACAACAGTGGATTCTGGCCATGGGGTGGTGTATTTGTGTATGTGTGTGCACTGCTCTCTACAGAACTGCAATAGGATAAGGGACGCTCAGAATATTGGGACTGCTGTTATGGAGCATGGCTAGGGAAATGGACTTACCACTGAGCTCTGTTTCTAGAGCTAGTATATTAAAAAAACTAATGAGCTCGATCATCTCTCTCTCTCTCTCTCTCTCTCTCTCTCTCTCTCTCTCTCTCTCACACACACACACACACACACACACACACACACACACACACACACACACACACACAACTACTGGCTGTGTTAGATTCCAAGGCAGATTTGACTCTTAAAGGCTCATACCTGAAAATCTCATTGTTCTCTAAGGTGCTACCGGACTTGAATCTAGCTGTTCTGCTGCAGGCCAACGTGGTTACTTTCTTATACCGGCTCTACTGTTACCCTACACTCAGCTGTCAGAATTTCTGGCTTCAAAAATTAGTAGCCTTGGTAGGACCTGAAAATATTGAATCTGATGTACAATTGTTTTGGGGTGAGGTAATTTGGATGTGGATACAGTGGACTGTATTGTTTGTGCTATAAGGATTGGAGGACTATGAAATGATTTTTGAAGAGAAGAAGAGGAAGAGGAGAGATTGGATTTATACCCCGCCCTTCCCTACCCAAAGGTGTCTCAGAGTGGCTTACAAACTCCTTTCCCTTCCCCTCCCCACAACAGACACCCTGTGAGGTAGGTGGGGCTGAGAGAACTCTTGACAGAAACTGCTCTTTTTCAAGAACAGCTGTGCCAGAGTTATGGCTTGCCCAAGATCATCCAGCCAGGTGCAAGTGGAGGAGTGGGGAATCAAACCCGGTTCTCCCAGATTAGAGTCCGTGCACTCAACCACTACACCAAACTGGCTCTCACCACTGTAATAAATTGAGAACAAATTAAAGGGTACTAGATACCTACACACCGCCTCAGTTTTTTGAGGACAAACCATAATTTTAGACAGTCGCTGCTGTCATTAGACAGTCGCTGCTGTCATTCAAGAGAAATGTGAACACATGAAGCTACCGCTACTAAGTTACATCATTTTACCAGCACTTTAAGCTCTTAAACTGTTTCTTGGGCCTTCTACAGGCAAAGCATGTAATCAATAATTGAGCTGTGTTCCCTGACATAATAACATACAATTCTTAAACAACTCTAATGAAATGCTAATTATTTAATCATGACCCACCCATACACAGAAGAAAACTGTAGCTTCTTATTAATGTGCAAAACACTTTAATTGCTCTGCAGAAATTACTTTAACAACTGACTTCTCATTATAAATGTGTTCAGCGTTATGGTTAACAAATATGATACAGATGTTTCTGTCTAATATTAGTTTTATATGTTTTAATCAGCAAACTGCACTAAAACCCTAAAATATTAATGTGTCATTTATAATTTATCATTTAAAATGTCTTCTCAGGGTCATGAACACACACACACAAAAAAGAAAAAACGAATGAACTATATTATGTAAACTAGGAAAAAGGCCCGTTGTGGAAATAAATACAACGGCCTCTAGAAAGAGGCTCTGGGCGGGTGTCCCGGCCTTGGACACTCAGTGTCAATTTGCTGTGGCGACCTCAGCAGGGTATAATTTATTTATTTATTTATTTTTCACATTTATACCCTGCTCTTCCCAATGGGCTCAGGGCGGCTCACAGAGGCAAGGGAAAAAAACCTGAGCCATAATTAAAACATATGATACATAGTAAAAACATCCAACATTAAAACAGAAAAACAGTGGTGCTCAATCAATTATTAAACATAAGTCCAAGATGGCTCAGCTCAGTTCTTCTCCAGAATCTTCTGACCATTCCCAAGTTCTTCCTCAGGGCCTCGCAAACAATGACACTGAGTCCACCATTTTCTCCAGAGGAACTGATCTCTGCTACCTAAAGAACAGTTGTAATTTTGAGTGATCTCCAGCCCTCACCTGGACACTGGCAATGATGGTTCCCCAGAAAGGAATAGTTGGTTTGGAGGGTGGAGTCTATGGCTTTGTACCTGTCCGAGGTCCCACGCCTCCTGAAACCTCACCCTCTCCAGGCTCCATCCCTCACCTCTCTAGGAATTTCCCACCTGGAGTCGGCAACATTATCTCCTTCCCAGCCAACCATCAACCTACCTTTATTTCCCCCTCACTCTTCAGCTTTCCATCCCACACACACCTACAGCCTCTCCCGTGCTCTGAAGCCCTGACTGCTACGTCACATCGGCTGTCATATGGGGGCCACCTCAGCAGCATATAAGGATACAGAGCCCATCATTTTCTCCAGGGGAACTGATCTCTGCCATCTGGAAAGCAGTTGTAATTCTGAGTGATCTCCAGCCCTCACCTGGAGATTGAACACGTTTTACCTCAGAACAGAAAACTGTTTATAATGTTAGAGGCAAAAGCCAATCAAGTCGCATATGCAAACGACCTCTGTGTTCCGAGGCAAAGGCCAATGAGGCTGCATTTGCAAATAACCTTTGATGTTCTGACTGGCTATGGGGGGGAGAGGAACAGCAAAATGTTTAGAATGTTGGAGGCAGGACTCAGGCAAAGCAGCCAGTGGATAGGGAGACCCTCTGAATGACAGATCAGAGAGCGAACTGATTTTGGAGCGTGTGGAATGTTCTAGAGAAGTGTCACCACCATTCAGCTTTTATTTTTAAGGGAGATTCCATGAAAGGCAGTCTTTCCCCCTCCCATATCAGGCTCATTTGTTATAGCTGAACACTATAGGTATAAATATTACTTCTTGATTTTGCTCCTATTTGGTTCTGTTCAGAGAGCTTTTAAGATCTTTTGCCTTCCTTAATATTTGCCTGTCAATTTCCATCAAATATATACCATGGCCACAGATGATAACAATAATTGAGACATGTACAAAAAATTAATAACTTTTGTGACAAAATTAATGAATGGATATCATGAAGATAGAAAAGAAAAAAACAGGTTGCTTACCTGTAACTGATTATCTTTGAGGGGTCATCTGTGCAGTACCACAGTTGGGCACCTGCGCATGACCTTGACCGGAGAATATTTCAGAGCTCGCCTCAGGTGTCTATTTTGGCGGGCTGTCTTCCTGCCCTGGGGAGCAGACACACACTGCGCATGCCTGAAGCAGGGGAGAGAGCCACCTCCCACTCAGTTCCTTTGACCTCTACTGGTAAGTCCCAGCAACAAAGGTAAGTGATCAGGAGATGCCAGCAGTGGGGAAGGCTGGGTGGAATTGTGGTACTGCACAGATGACCACTCGAAGATCATCAGTTACAGGTAAGCAACCTGTTTATCTTCATTGTGGTCTCTGTGCAGTCCCACATATGGGTGATTAACGAGCTGAACCAGATGGAGGAGGGAGCTGGCAGCCGAAAGAAAACAATAAACAGATTAGGACATAGCATTATCATTTGAATTTACAGGTCCTACCTGAAGAAGCAGAAGAATCAGGTGAAGAGAGACTTCAGCACCGCCTGGCCAAATGTAACATCCCGTCAAGCTCGAACGTCCAGTGCATAGTGGGACACAAAGGTCGAGGTGGAGGACCACGTGGCAGCAGCACAGATGTCTTCTAACAGGACACCAGCCAGGAAAGCAGTCGAAGTCGAGACTGCCCTCGTGGAGTGAGCAGTGACAGAGGTAGGTATGGGTTGATGCGCTAACTCATAGTAAAGGGCTATGGTTGAGGTCACCCACTTGGGCAAGTGCTGAGAAGAGATGGCCTCACCCCTGGACAGGGAGGCATATGCAACAAAAGGCCTTTGAGAATTTCTAAAGGGTTGTGTGTGGTGGAGATAAAAGGAGAGAGCTCTCCGGACATTGAGGCAGTGTAAGGCTCTTTGTGGAGTGTCACCCAGGTTCAGAAAGAAAGTGGGTAGGACAGAAGACAAGCTGAAAAGCAGAAACCACTTAAGGGGACAGGACAGGTCTGGTCTGAGAACAACTTTCTCCCTGTGAAAAACTGTATATCTGCATGGATCTGCATGGAATGCAGCAAGTTCTCTGACCTGGCGAGCTGTTGTGACAGCAATCAAGAATGCTGTTTTCCACAATAGAAGTCAAAGGTCTATCAAAGCCATGGGTTCAAACAGCTTAGACGTCAGGTGGGTGAGGACTAGAGACAGATTCCGGGATAGCACTAGCGGCTTCTGAGGCGGACAGAGGTGGAGGAGACCCTTGAGAAAGGAGTTTGTGAAGCAGTGGGAGAACACCGTAGATCCCTGAATTGAAGGGTGATAATGCCGAGATAGCTGCAAGCTGCACTTTCAGAGAAGAGTATGCAAGACCAGATTCCTTCAAGGATACGATGTAAGATAAAATATCTGGCAAGGAGGCTTGGGCCGCATCGAAGGAGTGGTGAGAGACGTAGGTTTGAAAATGCTTCCACTTCAAGTGATAGTTGTTGTGGGTGGATGGTTTCCGGGCATTAAGCAACACTTCCCGAACCGCTGGTGGAAAGTTTACTGGGAGATTTTCCAAGCTGTGAGTTTGAAAAAACCTGGATTGTGGTAGAGGATCCGGCCCCGATCTCGAGAGAGGAGATCCGACACACGAGGGAGCTGAAGAAATTGTCCCCTGGACAACCGCAGGAGGTGAGGGAACCACAGCTGGCGTGGCCACCAAGGAGTGATGAGGATGCAGGTGATGGCATCCGCTATAATTTTCTGGAGAACCCTGGAGATGAGAGGAAACTGAAGGAAAAAATAAAATAGAGTCCCGGTCCATCTGTGGAGAAAGGCATCTCTGAGGCACCGGGCTGACAGGGGACCTTGAGTGAAAAAGAGAGGGCATTGAGCGTTCTCCGAAGTCACAAAGCTGTCTATGGTCAGGCGACCGAACTCGAGGAAAACAGGGCAAAGGTATCGAGGGTGCAGAGACCACTCATTGTCGTGAGGAGCCGATTGACTCAGATGATTGGCATTGATGTTCTGAACACTGGGAATTTGTATAGCCGATGTGGAGATAGAATCCTGAAGACACCAATTCCAGAGGCGTAGAGTCACGCATCAAAGGTGAGCAGAGGTGGTGTCTCCCTGCTTGTTTATGTAGAAGAAAGTGGCAATGTTGTCTGAGGCAGTCTGAACAACCTTGCCAGTCAGAAGAGGAAGGAACGAAATCACGGCTAGATGAACAGCGTGGAGCTCCAAGGTGTTCATATGGAGAGTCCTCTCTCGAGGAGTCCAAGTTCCTCTCGCAGACCACATTGGGCTCCCCAACCCCAAAGGGAGGCGTCTGTCGATATGCAGATCTCTGGAGGTCGATGTCGAAACGGCATGCCGGAGAGGAGATGCTGCGGGAGAGACCACCAGGCCAGACTGTTGAGCATCTGAGGCTCCAGTGACCCCTCTAAGTATCAAAGTTGTGGATGAACAAGAGCTGGAGTGGGCACATTCGTAATCTGGCATGAGGGACCACAAACACTGTGGAGGCAAATTAACCGAGTTGTCTCATGATCGAGCAAGCCGACTGCTGGGGGCAGCGCTGAAAGGTTGAGATTAGGGACACAGTGTCCTTGATTCTGGATTATGGGAGTAAGGCCATCTCGGTTGTGGTATCGATGCAGGCTCCAAGAAATTGTAAGGTTTGAACAGGTTGAAGGGCGGACTTCATTGAATTGATGCAGAGTCCCAAGGAGTGTAGGAGAGCCAATGTGGAATGAACATCCTCAAGTAGTTGAGATTGTGTTGAGGCCACAAGAAGCCAGTCATCAATGTATGGATAAAGGGCAATCCCTCTGCGGTGCAATGCTGCCGCAACTACAGCCATCATCTTCGTGAAAACCCTGGGGGCCATACAGAGGCCAAAAGGAAGGACCCTGTATTGGTAGTGACTGGCCCCGATGGCAAAGTGGAGAAACATGCGATGTTGAGGTCGGATGGTGACATGGAAATAGGAGTCTTGGAGATCTATCGATGCTAGCCATCGGACTTGGGGAGAAAAGGAAGGATAGATTGCAAGGTGACCATGTAAAACTTCTTGCAGAGGACAAAGAGGTTGAGATCCCGAAGGTCCATGATAGCCCGCAAACTGCTGTCCTGTTTGGGAACTAGGAAATATTTGGAGTAGAAGCCTAGAGTTTATTGCGCCTCCAGTACAACCTCGATAGCCCCTTTGTTGAGAGGCGTATGCACCTCTAGACGAAGCGATGGATCCGGGGGTGTAATGATGAAGTGAGGGAGGGTTGGGGGTGAAATGAACTCTATGGCGTACCCGACCCGTACAATGGTAAGGACTCAGGTGTCGGTAATAATATCTTCCCAAGTTGGAAGGGGAAGAGTCGGGTCCCGACGGGAGGGGTGAAAGAAAGAGGTGGTGGCAGGCCATCTAGGTGGTCAAATGGACTGCTTGGGTTGTTGTGGCTTTTTGGGTACTTGTTTTCTTGGCTTTTGAGGAGGTGGCTGAGAATCATAGGGTCACAGCCGCCATTGAGAAGTGGCAGCAGGGGAAGGGTGACGTTTATTGTAATAAGGTTTCCATTGTTGGTAGCGAGGATGCGGCATGGAGGTAGACTCCCAGATTTCTAGCTTTCTTTCTACTATCATCAACAGCCTTCAGAGTCTAATCTGTTGTGGAGTGAAACAGACCCTCACCATCAAAAGGCAAATCTTCTATTTTAAACTTGACATCTGTCTGAAGAGATGTATTTTGAAGCCAAGCATGCCAATGAAAAGCAATGGCAATGGAAGATGCAAGGACTTTGGAAGAACAAGTGACAGCATGGCATATTGAGTTGACTTGTTGTTTAGAAATCATGCAAATCTCTGAAAGGGTGGCAGATATTGTAAGTCTACACTGGAACCGAATCGAGAGCTGGTCAAACAGCTTGAGCCACATTAAAAGCATAAGCAGAAAGGTAGGACAGGTAGGTATCAATCCTAATGTTCATGGCAGCTACAGAGTAGGTTTTCTTCGCAATGGAGTCAATATTATGGCCCTCATGGTCAGGAGGAACGGACTGTTGAGGCTGTTTGGATTTTGAGGAGGAGTGAATTATCAAATTCGGTGAAGGATGGTTGAATAGGAATTTTCCTGAAGACTCTTGGATTTTGTAAATGGCATAATATCTTCTTGATACCGGAGGTATGGAAGTGAGGCGATCCCATGACTCCTTGAGCATGGAAAGGTGAACTGGAAGCAAAGGCAGGATTGCCAAAGGTGGCAAATCTGCCTGGACTAGTTTATGGACGACATCGGTCACCGCCAGGGTATCGGTAGAACCCTACAGTTGAAGAGCTGTGGCCATTTGAGTAATAAGCTCCAAATAGGCTTTGGGCCCCTCAGTAGGTGAAATGGAGCCGGAACGGCAACCATCATCCTCAGCCAGAATGATGTCAGCGTCAAGATCACCCGAAACAGTGCAGTCAGACACTGAGTCTGGAGATGGTGATCAAAGAAGTTGAGACACATCTAAAGTCGTCTGAGTATCAGTGGGTAGACGGTACCGAGGTTCTGATGGAGAATGCTTCGGGGCACCCGCTGACATCAACGAATCCAGAGGCTGGTAAAGCTCCAGGTAATGGATCGAGGTGACAGAGCACGAGCATCGAGTGCAAGACAAGATGGGGAGGTGATGACGGAGGTCAGTGTCCCGTGATGGCATATAGTAGTCTCGGTGTGCAGTGGAGGACCTGGAGTAAGAGCGCAGGCGATACGATCTACGATGCCTGATATCTGGGGACCGAGACTGTGATCGGGAGAGCGATCTGCAGTAGTCATATGCCCTGCGATCATAACGTGATCGAGGGGATCGGGATCGACTTCTCTTGAAATGCTCCCTGTCATCCATAATGTGGATAGGCAGCTGGGAGTCACCAGATGTAGAGCGCCGGGCAGCAGTCCTCGGAGAAACATGGCGAGAAGAAGACTTAGTCTTGACCAAGCAGAATGCAACCCATTGGAGAGGATACAGCTGGCAGCGAAGTCGAAGGTTGGTGCTTAGACCTCTGAGAAGGAGTTGCCATAAAAGCCACCTTAGGAGTTGATGTTGAGGGACTGGAGATTATCACAGGATTGAGCTTCAAAGCGGAAGTCAATTTTGACAGCTTCGATATCGGCATCAAAGAGTGTTTATCATCTCACTTTTTAGATTTCTGTTTCGAAGATTTAGCATTCTCGGGGTGAGAAGAAGGCTTCTGAGGGGCAGAAGAGGAACGAGATACCATCAAAGAGATTGTAGGGAGCAATGCTGCTTCCAAAACAACTTTTTGAAGGCGGGCCGCCCTATTCCTACAAACCTGCCTAGTGAACTTGGAACGATGAGGGCATGAGTCAACCCAATGAAACTCCCCCAAACAAATTAAACAAAGGTCATGGCCATCGTTAGATGGGAGTTTAGCAGGACAACGGCGACACAACTTTAAAAATAGGGTGCGGCCCATGCAAACACCTTCCCAACCAAAAGGGAGGGGAGGGGCGAAAGAACGAAAGTGAAGAAAAATAGTAAAGCGAACTTCTTTTTTGTTTGTTTTAGAAGAAAAACAAAAAAAGGTGCAAAGACGAGAAGAAGTCAAAGAAGAAAGGAGAAAATTCAACTGAGCCAATTTGAAAAGCAATCACTGCAAGGTATGAACACGAAGGTGGTCAAAGAACTGAGTGGGAGGTGGCTCTCTCCCCCGCTCCAGGCATGTGCAGTGCATGTCTGCTCCCCAGGGCGACCCAGAGAGCCCGCCGAAAAAGACTCCTGAGGCGATCTCTGGAATATTCTCCAGTCAAGGTTGTGCACAGGCGGCCAACCCATATGTGGGACTGCACAGAAACCACAATGAAGATCTTGCAATTTAGGAATACTTCACGCATTGCATTTCTTTTTCTGCACAGAAATGATCTTAACATAGAAAAACATACATAAAATATCCTATACAAAGCAACCATCATTATAAATCAACCCTTTTCAAAAAAGGCAAATAGATATTTTCAAAGTGAATGTTCATTTAATTGCTTTGTTTATACCATGTAGTGATAGGGTTGCCAGGTCCCCTCACTGTCACAGTGGGTGATTGGAAGGGGGGTGTTCCAGGGTGGGATGGATGTCATCAGGTGACATCCAAATGAGATGACATCACCCAGAAGTGATGACATTGCATTGGCGATGTTACACATGATGCTCTGCTTTGGGGGCAAAAACTCTACGTGACGTCACTGACCTGATATAATCACTTTCAGGTAATCTCATCACATCAGGGACGTCACCAGATAATGTCCCTATTTGGGGGTGGGGATTTCCCCCACTGGCCAGCTGGCCAATGGCAGATCGCAGCCCCCAAAAGTGGGGGGAACCCCACTGGGACCTCGGGGCTGACAACCCTACATAGTGAAACTCAGTGACAACTAAGCACATAATTTAGGGCTAGTTAGAAGGCATCCTGCAGAAAAGTCAGCTCAAAACAAATGGATCTCTTAAGTGGAAGAGCTTAAGGATATGATAGATGGAAGTGACAATCAACAGACTGAGGAAACCATCATATGTAACAGGTTGCAAGCCTGGGAACATCTAGCTGAGGAATGTGCCTGACAGATATACAACTTGAGACTTTTGAGGGCAGCAGAGCTGCCATCTAGCAAGTGTTCTACTGAAATGTTAACCAGCATTGTAGTATGAAAATCTAGCAAATCCTAGAAGTATGCTCTAGGCTCCACTCAGAACACTCTACATTCTTCCCCTGATCTCTCCGAATATATCTTGGTCACAGCTCCAATACACCAGGTTATATCTGGTTCTCATCTATGGTACCTCTGAAGGGGTTTTGTATTTTTAATCAAAGTTTGGCAACCTTCACATCCATAAGGCAAGAGGAATATCTAAAGTATCCATCATTACGGCTGAAAAGTTCATATAAAGTTAATATCCCACAAATAGACCACATTTTCCAGCACATTATTTTTAGGTGGTTAGTTCTGTATGTGAATATGGACAATTAAGGATGGGCACAAACCGAATCACAAAGCAAAATTCAAGACAAATTTTGCCCTGTTTGTGGTTCAGGAACTGAAGTCCATGATGGGTCCACAGTCACAGATTTCTATGAACTTTGAAGACAGTTTGTGGGGTTCATAGCAGTTCCTGGACAGAGCAGAAAGCAGCAGAAACAGCTGAGCATCTTGGACTTAGAGAGCGCTCCCTGCCGCTCAGCTGTTTTGAGCTTTTTTGTACAGTCCCTTTAAAGTTTGAAGGGACTGCACAAAAAAGTCCAGGGTCAGGTGTTGCTTCAACGGGGGGAGACCCCTTCCATCTCCTGGTAATCCAGGAGAACTTGGGTGCTCACCCATCCTTCCCTTGTCACCTGAGGATGCTCCACAGACCTATCATTGGAATCTCACCAAGGAGGCTGGTGGAGAAGGAGGCTGGTGGCAGAAAGGGGGTGGCCAGCTGAGGCAGTTGGCACAGGAGATGGCTGTGGTGAGCTGCACAATGGCAGCAGGCCCACGGCCATGGGCCACAGTGGGAGTACAGACCACCCCAGGAGCCCCAGGAGCCCAGAGCTGGAGAATTGGCACCAGCAGAGAAAGAGGATGCACAAGCCCAGGAACTATGTG
>NW_015174282.1:494663-517051 GCF_001447785.1 Gekko japonicus | reverse complement strand
GGAAGTGGGCCGGCCATGGGGGATGCCCAACCAGTGTGGTCCCCAAGTTGGAGTGGCTTCCTTCTCTGCTGGCTTTAAACTTCTCTTTAAACTTTAAAGAGGCTGCACAAGAAGGCCTCAAACAGAGTTCTTTTTTTTTTTGAGCTCCCGTAGGGGATTTTTTAATTTGCGTTTCTAAAAACTACATACTAATAAACTAAAATGAAAATAGGGAAGGGTGACTACTTACTACGGGATAAAGTAAAGAAAACCCACTAAAAACCCAAGAGATGGTGGTCATGCATACTGCTTATCAAGATTAGCTTTTAGCTCCTTGTTCAATAACAATTCATTGACTGTGGTCATCAAATAATTATTTTTGGCTTATATAATCACTTAAACCACTTCTAGTTTTGGCTTATTTTAAAAAAACATTATAAGAATTAATTACTAAAATATATAGAGTTTTCAGAGTGTAATAACATCTAATTTTTTCTTATACTTTGGTTTTCTCAATTGATAGCTTGTTTTCGGGGCAGCCGCCCCTAATTTAAGAGTCTGGATCCTCGTCTGAGTCTGTCGCTGCTCCTTCTTCTTCCCTCTCGTTGGTGCTGTCTTCTTTCTCACATTCTTTTTCCCCTGGTGGGGGGCTATGTAGATGCAAAAATTCCTGTGCCTTTTCAACAGAGTCAATTTTTTCTTTCTTGTCCATAAATTTGAAGATTGTGCCTTCGGGTACCATCCATCTGTAGGGAATGCTTTTCTTTTGTAGGAATAGTACTAGGACTCTGTATTTCCTCCTCCTCCTTCTTATTTCCAATGGTATGTCCTTTAGCACTTTTATTTCTTTGTCTTTGATTTTCAAGGTAGATCCACTTGTCGCTTTGAGAATTTGATCTCTCATTCATCTTCTCGAGAATCTTACAATCACTTCCCCCGGCAGATTATTTTGTCTTATAAATTCTGGATAAGATCTATAGATCGTATCTACTTCGCTTTGTAATGTGTCCGCTTTTATATCTGCCAGAGGGCCTAAAGCATCACACATAGTCTATTTTAGATTCAAGAACACCTTGAAACCTTAAGACATAGCTTGCTCTCTCCATTTGTAGCTGTAGCAGTTGAGCAGCTCTGCAGTTGTGTCCTGTCAAGGGGCAGGACTCGCTGGTCCAGCAGGTCTGACAGGAAGTTTTGGTTTAACGTATTTTTCTTTCTCATCCTTCCTCATGGGCGCCATTTTTAGAGATTGTTTACTTTTTATAAAAGTTATCACAGTCTCTGATACTCCTTAATACGCTTGGTAAGTTTTTAAATGCTTATTAATTCAGTCTATCATGCTTCAATCATTTACCCCCCCTTGTCGTTGTAGCTTAAAATCGCTTAGCTTTTCTTATCGGGGGAGAGTACCCCCCCCCCGCTTTTAAAGGGAAGTTTCCGGCTTAAATTTTTGGTGGTTCTTGCTTTTACTCCAATTCACAGTTCAATATCGAATCCACTTTCCATTTAATTTTGCTGGGCCACCAAACACTTGTTCCTGTGTGTGATTCCTTTTCCCATACGGGACGCTCCGCAGCAGGACCTTCGGGGCATGGAGCCCCCCTTCTCCGGCTGGATCGCCGGTGGAAGAGCTCACTCTAGTGCCCCATGGCTAGGGGCCCATCGCAAGGGCTCCAGGGGTGGCGCAGACAATTGCACCCCCTCCCAGCTGCGGGCTCTGGCTACTGTCTCCCGAAGGTCCGGAGAGAAGCAGCGGCCATGGCGAACACCAAAACCAGAAGTCTCTCAAACAGAGTTCTAATGAAAAATACAGCCTGAGACAACATAAGAACATGGTCAGCATTCCAAGGGAAATTTTTAAAAAGCACTACGGGGAGACAGTAGCAGCAGGAAGATAAGAAAATGAATGGTTGGAGGGTTGGAGTGGGAGGAGGCATCGTGATGAGTGACAGAGATGACAGGCAAGTACAACATTTACACCCATCTGTTGCGAGCTGGATTGGACAGAGAAGGTTTGAAGACACTCCTGTGCTTTCTCCTTGAAAGCCTCTTACTGCTGCTGCTTGCTGGTTGATAGTACAGAGGTTAGAACATAAGAGAAGCCTTCAGTGGGAGTTTTGCACACCTGGGGCGGTGTCTGGTGGGCTTAGGGCTCTGAGCCACACCTGTCCCTCTACTACAGCCAGGCAGAGGGGCTCAGCCAGTGGGTTCCTTGGCTGAAGACCCACACACACACAAAACCTCCCCTTCAGTGGGAGTTTTTTTGAGCATCTCAGGAAGGTCTGTTAGTAAGATCCCACAAACCTCCATTTTCCCAGTCTGTGCACTTCCCTACCTATGATCCACTGAACATTTACTATGATTTGTAATTCAATGTTCATGTCCAGAAAAGTATACAGAACAGGTCCAAATACCAGAAGGATATCAACTTCACCTTAATTAATAAGGGAAGTACTAAATGGGCTGAACCACAAATTCTTGTACTGAAACACTATCAGCATGTATTTATAAAACATTCACCAGTCACTCCCTTTGTTCTGTGCACAAGAAACAAAAGCTGAAAAACAGGAACGTTTATTCATTATGCGTGTCTTGGCTTATTTTCCAGTTAACCTGAAACACCACAATTGAAATCTTATGAAAAATAAGGGTTTCCCCCCACCTTCACTCTTTACAGCAAATATTACAGCACAAAAAGAAACTAGTTTTTTAAAAATATTAAGGCAAAATGGCTATTTCAAGTCAACAGTGCAAAATTTCTACTGTCACTCTTACAGCTCTCCTTCCCGTTTCATGTGACATCTACCGTCAATTGACACTAACTTTTTAAAGCTTCAGTGACTTAATCATGTAGCAACTGTTGCTGTCCACTTCGAGCTGCTAGTCTTGTTAGCAGTAAAATAATTAATAACCACTAATGTGCTAAAGGCACCTCCCTTTGTATATATTCAAAGAACATACTGAGCCTTTCCAAAGTCTCTCTTTTAGCACAGTATCTACACTGGTGTTATTCATTTCTTGCATAGGATCCAGACATCTTTATTCCAAATAGCACATATACAACAATACTCTGTTTTGGGGGAGTAAAATCCCCTATTTATTGCCGTGTGGTTGTGTGCATCTCATGGACATTATTTATTTATTTATTATTTGTATTTATACCCCGCCCTTCCTGCGGGCAGGCTCACTGCGGCTTACAGAGGTCAGTACAATGTACCTAGACAACATAAAACTTTAAAACATTTTAAAACAGCTGAAAACATTCTTACATTTAAAGTGCTCGCAATATTAACAATTCCTTAAAATTAGATGGCGTGCTCTAAAATATACCATCTGAGTTCTCAATTCAGCGGTCTTCCGGTCTGTTAGGGCCAGCTTAGTGCTGCAGATGTTCATGTAGCATAGTTGATGGTCATGGTGGCAGCTCCTAATTGAAAGCCTGGTGGAAGAGCTCCGTCTTACAGGCCCTGTGGAACTGCAAGAGGTCCTGCAGGGTCCTGATCTCTTCCGGGAGCTCATTCCACCAGTAAGGAGCCGTCACAGAAAAGGCCCTGGCCCTGGTAGTGGTGAGCCTGGCATCTTTGGGGCCCAGAATGATTAATCGATGTTGAGACCCTGACCGTAGTGCTCTCTGGGGTATATATAAGGAAAGATGGTCCCTCAGGTATGCCAGACCCTGACCATATAGGGCTTTAAAGGTAAGTACCAGCACCTTGAAGCGAATTTGGTATGCTATTGGCAGCCAGTGCAGTGACCTAAGTACAGGCTGGATGTGCTCCCAATGCGAAGACGCCCATCAACAGCCTGGCTGCGGCATTCTGCACTAGCTGCAGCTTCTGGATTTGCGACAAGAGCAGCCCCATGTAGAGAGCGTTACAGTAGTCTAATCTCGAGGTGACCGTCACATGGATCACTGTAGCCAGGTCGCCATGGTTGAGGAAGGGAACCAACTGCTGAATCAGCCGAAGATGATAAATGGCTGACTTTGCAGTGGCTGCTACCTGGGCCTCCATTGTCACGGAGGGGTCAAGGAGCACTCCAAAACTCCTAACCTCCGACGCTGGCCTCCATTGTCAAGGAGGGGTCAAGGAGCACTCCAAAACTCCTAACCTCCGACGCTGGCACCAGTGGCGCCCCATCGAAGGCTGGGAGCGGGATCCCCAACTCTGTGCTGCCGTGACTCAAGCACAGTACCTCCGTCTTCACCGGATTTAGCTTCAGCCGACTCAGCCTGAGCCAACCAGCCACAGCCTGCAGCACCTGGTCCAGATCTTCCGGTCTGGAATCCAACTGGCCACCCAACATCAGATAGAGCTTAGTGTCATCAGCATACTGATGACAACCCAACCCATACTTCCGAGTAACCTGGGCAAGGGGGCGCATATAGATGTTAAACAACATTGGGGAAAGCACTGACCCCTGAGGCACCCCACATTCAAGCGGGTGTCTCATGGATTGCTGTTCCTCTAGCACCACCCTTTGTCCCCAACCCTGGAGGAAGGAGACAAGGCATTGTAAAGCGAGCCTCTGTATCCCCATGTCGGTAAGGTGGTGGGTCAGCAACTGGTGGTCGACCATGTCAAACGCTGCCAACAGGTCCAACAACATCAGTGCTGCCGAACCGCCCTGATCTAGGTGCCTTCGGAGGTCATCAGTAAGAGCGACCAGCGCTGTCTCTGTCCTGTGTCCCGGGCGGAAGCCAGACTGGAAGGGATCTAATACGGAAGTGTCATCCAGAAAGCCCTGCAGCTGTACTGAAACTGCCCTCTCAATTAATTTGCCCAAATAGGGCAAATTGGAGACCAGCTGGTAGTTGGCCAATTCGGCTGGGTCCAAAGATGGTTTTTTCAAGAGAGGGTGGACCATCGCTTCCTTGAGTGCCCCTGGGAACTGTCCCTCTGAGAGGGACGTTGATAATCTCCCTAAGGGCACCTCGAAACCCCTCGTGGCCCGCTTTAATGAGCCAGGAAGGGCAAGGATCAAGGTTGCACATGGTTGGGCGTACAGCTGCTAGCAATCTGTCAACTTCCTCTAGGCTGAGCGGGCCGAAATGATCCAAACCCGACGAGGACGTGCAAGGGGTCTCGAGTTCACGCACTGTTTCAAATGTGGTGAGGAGGTTGTGGCAGAGCGCCACGACTTTATCCGCGAAATAGCTCGCAAATTCCTCACAGCCAATCTCCAATTCCCAATTTACTGAAGTTGCCCATGACATCAGCAGGGTCTTTCTTGCTCATGTTATTACAGTTAATTAAATATATAAATAGTGATATTTATAACAGAAGGATAGTTTGAAAGCTTTTTTTGTGTATGACTAATGCATTGTTTTTATTGACTGTGTTTTTACTGTTTTTGTCAAAGTGAGTTGCTTATAGCTATGGATCTAAAAATTTAAAACAGCAAACCAAGATTTCTTTACCACTTGTCATAATTGTTTAAAATATATCCATGATGAAAATGACCTTGGGAATGCTAAAAAATAACTTCAGTCCATACCATCCCCTGAACTAATCATGGACATTTACTGAGTTGCTTTGCTCCATGCCATGCCCTCATGGCTAATGACATGAAAATGGATAATCACTCTGTGACTGAAATGTGACAACAGCTGTGCAAACAAACAACGAAAATCTCTACACCTGCAAGGTGCTTAAATGGTGTGTTGGTTGTGAGGGGCCATGGCTCAGTGGTAGAATGTCTGCTTTGCATGCAGAAGATTCCAGGTTCCATCCTGGGCATCTTCAGTGAAAAGGATTAGGTAGTAAATGATGTGAAAGATGCCTTCCCTGAGATCCTGGGCAGCCACTGCCAGTTGTAGTAATACTGACCTTGACAGACCTATGGTCTGACTCAGTATAAGGCTTTGTGTGTTCACATGTGAAGCATGAGAACACTAGCATGTGTACATACACTGTAGATTCTTCATGCACTGATGCTACATTTATAGTGCTCTAATGCTGCGGTTGGTAACCTTGTTTAATTATGACCCCAGCTGCATGTGACCTGACACAGCTACATTTCTTTTACACACTCAGCATCACATTTAAATCAAATCTCAGACTAAAGTTTTTTTTATAAACATGCTGTTTTGCAAGTTCCTCATACTTTTCAAAAGATATGCATGAATTTCCTAATCAATGTTTCCAATATTCTGAAGTCGTGTGTGGTTTGAGGAACCCAAGTAATGCAACACACAAAAACAAAATGCCTTAATGAAGTATAAAAACCAACTCAATTCCACCAAACACTGAAAAAGCCCTAATAATACCTTGGCACATTTCTCTCAGTTTTGTATAATTCATTCTAAGAACTGAAGAGAAAGAGGGACAGAGACTCAGATATTTAAGGATCATATGAAGTGCTTTACCACAGCCTAATAATGTTAATAACTTCCATTTAAGCCCTGTTATTTAAAGTATAATAAATCTGACATACACATGTCAGCAAATTGGAGAAATTATTTATCTCTTGGGTATGCAGAACTAGTTTTTAGTTCTGTAGATCCTGTACTGTATCCATGGGTATGAAGGGTCACTTTCAAATTGAAAATGATGTCTGGTATTGGCAAACATTAATATAATCTGAAGAGTAAATATAGTGCATTGGCTTTGCTAGATTTTGGAAATTTCATGCAATTTCCTTATTTGGCTAGTGCTTAGTGAACATGGGGACTCATTTCATTAATATTTTTGCCTCTTTTTGACACTTTTCACAGCCATTGGCAAGAAGATAAATATAGCACTGAACATGTGGGCAAAATCAGCCAAAGGCTATCCTTCTTCTGACCAACCACTATGGCAATATGGTGCTAGACTCAGAATCTTTAGTCTGATGCAGCATGGCTGCCCTTATATTTTGATGAAAGGCAAGCAAGCAAGCAAGCAAGCAAGAAAGAAACTCTTGTGTCAGATCTCAGAAACTAACCAGGGTCAGCCCTGGTCATTATTTGGATGGGCGACTACCAAGAAAGTCTAGGGTCACTATACAGAGGCACACAATGGCAAACCACCTCTGAAAGTCACTTGCCTTAAACACTCTATGGGGCCACAAAAAAAAGAAAAGATGTATCACTCAAAAAAGTCAAAAATTGGAAATATATTAAGAGTTGTTTGGCCATTTTTATAAATACATTGGAACAACTCATAATTAGGGACAGGCATGAACTGGCTCATGAACTAAAGTTCATCACTAATTTTGGGCGGTTTGTGGTTCATAAAGTGATGTTCCTGGAAGGGCGACTGGCACGAACATTCCACAAACTTTCATGTTCTTCATGGCAGTTCATCATGGTTCGTGAATGGATACATTTCCAGACAGACTGTCTCTGCTCAATTAAACTGTTTACAAAACTTCAAAGCTGATGACCATGTAAAAGAGGCTGGGCCAAATGTGCCCAGTACTCCAGGGGATTGGTGTCGGCAGCCTCAGGGGCCTTGGTGAGGTTTTCCCACACCATTACCTCTGCCAAATCCTCTGCCACTGCTGACCTCCGAGTTCATTACTGACAAACAGCAGTGGGGCTTCTCCCTGGTTGGGCTTTTTAAGGCAGAGATGCCTCATCCCAAGCCTCTTCCACCTACTGTACCTTCTGGCCACATATGCTGGCCTCTAGCTTCTGCACTTTTTTGCAGAGCTCATCCTTTCATTGTAAGAGCACTGCATTCAGAAGAGCAATGTTGCCTTTTATCTGGGAGTCACACATACAAGCCAGCTTGTACTCCCATTTATTGCAGAGAGCTCCTCTTCCCTGTGCAGGATGGTTATGGAAGACATGACACCCTGCACGGTGGTCTTCTGCTCCACCAAACACGCAATCATGGCATAGGTGGAGTTCCAAATACCCCTCCCCCTGCCTCTCATGCAGCAGATGGGCACACTTGATGCTGCGTAAGAAGTGGGCAGCCAGGCACCAACAGGTATTGAGCAAGGACCACATCTCGAGGGGCAGCATCCCAGGTGGCTTTGATAGTGCTCCCCAGCTCCAGAGCATCCATCACCACCAGCTAAAGTGTGTGCACCAGGCAGACGATGCCCTTGAGGCGCGCACACTTCACCTCTGCCAGCATGTTAGCACTGGAGTCCATGACCATGTAGCCACAGATGATGTTGTTACCACCCATACACTACCTCAGGCTACTCTGTATCATGGCAGCAATGTTTTGCACTGTGTGGCCTGCATCCATCCCCTTGCACATGGAGCAGAACCACTATGTAGCCTGGTGGCAGGACTGTCCCTTCCTGGGGTCTGGGCCATGCCCCGACAGTCCTGCTGGCTGCTCCAGAGGTCTGTTGTGAAGTGCGTGGTTCTGCCTTGCACTCTGGAGAGCTAAGACTTGACCATTACTACTGCAGCTGGCAAAAGACTACGTCCTCCATGAGGGTGCTCAGGGATGGGGGTCTGTGGTATGCAAGGAGTGGAGGACTTCTTCCCCCCAAAACGAGTACCCTTTGTATGCACTTTCACTCTCATGGCACAGAGAGGTGTTCACACTCAGGAGGAGTGGAAGGGTATAAATGTGGGAGATCTTTTTTTTTGGGGGGGGGTGTGACTGGAATCCCGGAAATGTAATCCACCCCCAACTTGGAGAGATTTTAGACAAGCCAGTTCTGATATCCCATATGGAAGCAACTCTAGAGGCACATCTATTACTTAGGAACATACTTGAAATAGTCTCCACGCATTATTTCAGTGTATGAACATACATCAACACTTCAATCCGTAAACACTTGGTTGGGCAAGAAACTCTAAACAATCTTTCTTTACTATGCAAGGCAGTTTGTATCACTAATCACTTTAAATGGACAACTATTATTTCCCCTGAGAAAAAAAATCTAGTATTTATATTGCAACATATTAATATATTATTATTTCCAAACAAACAGAAACAGCTTTTTAAAACCTCCAACTGAATTATTTCCATTATTGTACAACCGACAAGGACACAAAACCAACATCAAGTTTTAACAAGCACACTACTTCCATTCACTTCAATGGGTCCTGTGCAGAAAATCCCACTGGAATGAATGGAAACTGCACAGCAGCAATGCTCTCAAGATTTCTCCCAGTGCTACAAAATATGGTTTATGCCAGGGGTGTCAAACATAAGGCCGGGGGGGGCAGAAAAGGCCTGTCCAGGGCTCTTACCCAGCCTGCAAGCAACCAGTATGTATGGAAATATAAGGTAGTCCCCCTTTTATGGTATCCCTTGGGGGAAAAAACCTAGCCCAATTTCAGACAGCCTAAGTATTCCATTTCAAGAACTGGTCACTAATGGGGTTTTTCTGTCATTTCAGAGAGACCCGTTTTAGTAACTGGTCCCTGACAGAATATATTTACCCAGAGGTCATTTCGGGGGGGGGGATCGCGGGGGAACACAGTTCCCCTGGGTGAGGTACAGGGGGGCGGGGCACATGACAAAGCCCCGTCCCCTGCTTCCGGCCCTCATTCAGCCAGGAGGAGGCAGGAGAAGAGGGAGGGTAAGTGGCTTCCTCCCTGCCTCTGCCTTGCAGGTCCACCGCCGGGCCCCTCATGGGGCCCGGCAGTGGAGCTGCAAGGCCGGCACCAGCGGCCGGGACCGTTGGAGGCGGGGTGTGTGGCCTTATGACACATTTCCGGTGATGTCAGGAGGTGTGGCCTTATGACACACTTCCGGTGATGTCAGGGGGTGTGGCATATGCTAATGAGTTATGCTAATGAGTTCCCCTAGCTCTTTTTCTACGAAATGACCCCTGTATTTACCTGTTCAGACAAACACGCTTCTGTCCCGTTCAGGAAGCATGCCTGAAGCATTTTTGACTCAAACTGCTTTCCTCCAGTCTTCAATCCTTTCCTCCAGTCTTCAATCCTTTCTACTGCTTCTGAAGCGCTATGGGGTGCAGTATAAAATGCCCCATAGCGCTTCCTGCAATGACCCTTTTTCTCCCCGTGTGCGATCATCCTCTTTTTTTTTAATGTTCTATCGGGAACGCTATGGCACTGAAGCAGGACTACAAACCAGCGCCATAGCAACCCCATTGAGATGCCTGGACTTCATTTAAATACACTGACATCTGCTATTGCTGTCCCTGGAAACAAGTACCTGATTGTACAGCTTGTTTAAGCAGGAGATCAGGGGCATAAGTGAATGGTGAGATAGACATTTGGTTGATTTTTTAAAAGTTTGTTTTAGAGGAAGTGTAGACTCAGGCACACACACACAAGCACACACAGTGCATGGTTTGTGGGAGTAGAAGGAAGAAAAGCTTCCTGGGTTTCAAAACTGTCCGGTCCTGTCTCCCCCATGCTTGAACTCCGTATCCTGTGAGCTCCTTCTTTCTAGGTGAGAGCAGTAGTGAATGTCAGTGTATCTAAATGGAGACCAGGCATCTCAATGGGGTCGCTATGGCGCTGGCTTATAGTCCTGCTTCAGCGCCATAGCACTTCCAATAGAATGTTAAAAAAAACCTGTCAGGAAGATCGTGCGCGTGGGGTGGGGGGGAATGGCAGGAAAAGAAAGCGGTGCAGTTTGAAATGACACACCACTTCAGAGATGGCTCCTTACCGGAAGGGAAAGGCTGTGTGAAACAGTCATCCCTGTACCGGCTTATTCCATGACAGTACAATAACGGGTTAAAAAGGGCAATGTGAAATTCTTCCTAGTCTTTATTGGGGGTTTTGTGGGTTCCCCAGTAAATCAATTGCTTTTGTTTGTATTTTGAGTAAAAAATAATATTGTTAATTGAATTTGCCTGTGTCCTTTATAAAGTTTATATCTCCGGTACCTGGCATTACATTTTATGGCACACATGGCCTGGCCCAACAAAGTGACATCTATGTCAGATCCGGCTCGCGTAACAATGGGTTTGACATCTCTGGTTTATGCATTACAAAGAGTTAAAGACCACTCCTGTGCTTGCTTCAAATTCCATTTTTGGACAAGCTGAGGGTTTTTTTGTGCAGTCAAAATATTTGTTTTATTAGAGCTGAAATCCAAGCTCTAAGAGAACACCTGGTGATGTCATCAGGCTGCAGAGAGGTTGATAGAGCATAATAAGATGACAATTGGAGCTGCCAACTCCAGCTTGAGACATTTGTGGATATTTATTTATTTATTTAGATTTGAGGTGGTACCTGAGGAGGATGGAGATGGAAAGATTGGTGGCATTATTCATTCCACAGAGCCCACCCCCTGAAGCTGCCATTTATTACAGAGGAACAAATCTCTGAGCCACCTCATCTCTCTGCTCATGCCAAGCAGTAGGGGCTTAGCTACTGGGTGCCTCAGCTGAGGACCCACACTTTTGAACCTGTGCCTGACATTTTCCCCAAAAGCCCTTTCCTGGGGGCATCTTCCTTGGAGGACCATAACTCGGACCCTCGTAGTTGACAGGTGTGCTCTGGACTTGTGTGTTTCAGCCCGGGGAGGGGGCTGTGATAGTTGTGGGCACACATTCCTTGCTCATGTGGTGTGGCCAAGCTGTCGTGAGGTTGCTTTCGAGAGCCCCTGTTGGAACTTGGGGAATGTCTGCCTTTCTGTCATTCAGAACCTGTCTTTGGAGACTGGGGGGGGCTGCGAGCGCAGGGGGGATGCTGGCCTTGCTTCCAGTGTCTGGCTGGGGGGAGGGTCTGCCCAGGTGAAGCTTCCCTGCGAGTTTGGTGTCACTGGTTTGTTCCTGAGCCATTCCATAGACTCCGATAACTGCAGCTGTCTTTTCCACAGAGAGCACTGGGGAAACCTTTTTTGGGGGGGATCTGTAACTGGGACCCCAGAAATGTAATCTGCCCCTGACTTGGAGAGAATGTAGAGGAGTGGGTGGTAGGGTGAGGTTCCCTGTATGCTTGGTGTGTGTAGCTTGCAGCGGGTCCATTCTATGCACTTTTGAACCTGCGCCTGACATTTCCCCCCAAAGCACTTTCCTGGGGTAACCTTTGGGGGGAGGCTGTAACTTGGACCCCCGAAGTCCAACCTGCACATAACGTGGAGGACATGTAGAGGAGGATCATAGTGAGGTGCCCTGCAAGTTTTATGCCTCAAGCTTGCACAGAGTTCATTCTATACACTCCTGAACCTGCACTTGTCATTTCCTCAGAAAGCACTTTCCTAGGGGCACCTTCTTTGGGGGGCTGTAACTCAGACCCATTACATCCAATCCTCACCAAACTTGGAGGGCAGGTAGAGGAGAGTCATCTGGAGATTCCCTGTGAGTTTGGCATCTTAAGCATGCTGGAGGGGGGTTCTACCACATCACAAACCTCATGAACTGAACTGGTTAATTTAGCCCCTAAACATTTGTGATGGTTCATGGTTCGTGAACCAGACACGTCACAAATTATGAACGGAACTGCATTTTCCAGGTCTGTGCCCATCCCTATTCATAATCTATAGTACAACTGAATATTCTTGTGCAACCAGCCCTCAAAGACCATTAGACAACTCTTGTTAGGTAGTCCATCTACTTCACTTTTCTAAGACTAAAGGATTCCTTTTATTTGTAAAACTCTACAGATTTCTTCTGCATATAAAACCACTATGAAACAGAATACTACTGTAAATAAGAAGTAGTATAATGGTACTTACTCTCCCATATCTGTTAGCATAGGATCCTGTAAGCAAGGAATGGAAAATGATGATTGTCTCATCCAAATCCCAAATGAATACTCTCTGTAAAAAGATAACCAAATCAATGGATCCCACTCTAAAGTCAGCAAGTGAAATAGAAAATATGTACATGATCAATATACATACAACCTTTTTTCTAAAAGATATAGTATGTTAAAACTATTTTTATATTATTTTAGAAACACAGACACAATTTCATTAGAATAATATAGCATATTAAAATTGTATAGAAAGTTTTTTACTAACACTTATTTAAACACATGAATATTTTATATAATTACAAATAGGGACCATTGGAAAGATGCAGGAAGAATGGATAGAAGGAGAATTTTTTTATCCTCTCTCTCACCCTCTCAAATTCTTTATCCAGTGGGTGAAAAGATCCTGGATTGTTTAACACTTGGTCTCCTAGGAGTCCTCATATGGTATCTCCGCTTAATTTGGCATATTTGAAAACAATGGGGAGATATAAATGTTAGGACACTTAGATTACTCTCAAATTGGCATTCTGCTGAAAATGGCAGCACGGGAACCTTGAAAAAGCTAGCAGCAGAACCCAAGAATTCTCAGGTTATTGACTCAAAATTTATTTTGTGGTTCTTTCTAGTAAATGGTACTCACTACCCATCAGTCAAGACAATCTTCTGCACTGCCAGGGTGGTACAAGAGTACTGGTAGTGCACATCCCTATCCCTATTTAGGGAGGGCAGAAATGGATAATCATTTATATCCATTTGTAGCATGTCTCATTCCCCTGTTCAGCGATACAAATAGATTAGCTATGTTAAATATTTGAGGAAAATGCCAACAGGATCATATAGCAATCAGGATGTAGCACTACCTTTTTTCATTTTCTGGTGTAAGATATTTAAATCGTCAAGGGATATTAAGATATTCTTGGTAAAGATAATGGTTCTTGGTTTCTTTGGCTCCTTCTTGTGTGAAGCGGGAAGTCGGTGTGGAATAGCAGAATATATGGATAGGGCTGGCCATGCAATAGATTTAGGGAGAATCTCTTCTAAGTGGAGTAAGTACAAATGTTGAAAGATGAAATGAGGGCAGTAGTGGGTTGGTAATTTGGGGGATAAGGAGCATGATACAAAACAGTAGGAGGGGGAAGCAGTGGCATAGGTTCTATCTGGGAATTATAATTTACTTTGATTTTGTGGGCTTGTGGGTACTAGAACTTGTTTTTATTCATCAACTGGTTTGATATTTTGTAATCTCCCCAAAGCTCCTTGCGAAGCTAGGATGATAAATCAAATAATACTGCATATACAATACCTCTAAATCAGAGTCAGGTGGTGGTGAAGGATTATTGTTCCTTCTGCCTCGGCCACGTGATTTGCCATCTGAGCTGCGGCGCAACCTGTCTGCCTCTGAATCTTTAATGGGAGTCGTTGGACTGTGGATTGTACCGTACTCTGCTGCAGAAGAAAAAATTGCTCATATTTTAATTGTAAGTACTTGAATTTTATTACTAGTAGTATCACTCACTGATATAAATACTCAAGGTCTTAATATACTTTGGAAGTAACATCTTACAATATATATCTAAGTATTTTTAAAGCTGGAACAACTAATTAATTCCTGGAAGCCAGAACTCTTCCTACTATATATAAACACAACTGGAAGAGTCAGGCATGCTTTTTGCTTTATTTTATCTTTTGCTCTTGAAGTCAAAGTGACCAGAATGGTGTAGTACACTGAGTGTGTCAGTGAATCCTTGTTCATTCCTAAAGTTCTGAGTTTCCTTAGGCCAGTTACTGTCTCAGGCTAACCTCTCTTATGGAATTGTTGTGAGGATAAAATGGACAATCCTTATTAATGCTTCACTGAAAAAATAGGGGGTTGAAAGGATGCAAATATTAAAATAATGGGCCTTAACTATATTTAACTGTGTCTGGATCATACCAGGAATGTTGGCAATTGGCGTTCTATAATTTAGAGAATTTCTTCAAGTTTGTATTTCAAAGAAGTTGAAACTTTGATCAACTAAGGAAGACTCATGTTCCCATATGGGTTTGTTCTGTATAATGCAAAAATATTGTGTCTGTGTACATATGAGAGAGAGAGACAGACAGACAGACAGACAGACACAGACAGACAGAGAGATTAGGGTGAGTTTGGCATGGATCTGCAGCTGAGACAAGAATAGAGAGGAAGGAAAGCATTACTGGAGTTCTGGGCAGGGAAAAAATCTAGTACCAAGCTGGGCATGGGGAAGTAAAGAGGCATTTTTATGCATGGAAACTTGTGTGTATGCTGAATGTCTGATAGTAGTATCAGGGAAAGGTGCAGTAAAATCACTGTATTCCAACAAACTTTTGAAATACTGTTTTCTTATGTCTAGACATAACAGAAATATGATAATCTCTCTCTTAGATCCACAGGACATCCTTAGGGTTGCTATCTCTGGGTTAGGAAATTCCTGGAGATTTGGGGGGCGCAGCTTAGGGAGAGTGGGGTTTCGAGAGGGAAGGGATCTCAGCAGGGTAAAATGCCATAGAGCCCACCATCCAAAGCAGCCATTTTCTGCAGCAGAACTGATCTCTGTATTTGGTGATCAGTTGTAACTCTGGGGAATTGCCAGGGTCTACCCAGAGGTTGGTAACCCTAGTTCCTATCCCATCACTATGTTGCACAAAACTAGACAGTTTATCAGCTGCAAGTATAGTTAATTTTCAGGTGGAAATTACAGCTTTTGATTCAACCTCTTCACAAAGTTAATATTTAAATATAAATCTATCAATGGGTTGGTTTGCATCTAAACTCTGTACACTTTAGTGCAATGTTCCCACCTCCCCCTCTTAAAGTATCCCAAAATGTCCCCTGCAATGCTGTTCCTGGAGGAAAAGGGAGCCAGGAGCAATAAGAGGGAACTGCATGAGGGCTGATTCAGGAGAGGGGATAATTATTCAACCTCTTCTGTGTGCAGATCTTTTCAACAGGACCCAATGGGACCCATATTAAAATACAAGTCACACCACACTATGGAGAATGTATAAACTTCAGCAAAGGAATATACAGGGGTCATTTCCTGCAGGAGCGCACGGGAGCTGAGCTCCGGCACTAAAGAGCCCAGGGGGCGGGCACATGCAACAAGCCCCACCCCCTGCTCCCAGCAGCCCTCAGAGCAAGAAGCGGCCAGATAAGTTGCAGAGCTCCCCCCGGCCCCCCAGTCCAAAACAGTCCAGTGGCACCTTTAAGACCAAGTTTTATTCAGGTACAAGTTCTCCCTCCTCTGCGAGGACAGATCTGCACGTCCCCCCCCCCCAATAGCTAGCAATCCAAAACAGTCCAGTGGAGCCTGAGCGGTAGGTGTCGCCTTCTGACACACTTCCGCTGATGTCAGGGTGTGTGGCATATGCAAATAAGTTATGCTAATGAGCAGGGGTCATTTCGTAGAAAAAGAGGTGCAGGAGCTCATTAACATAACTCATTAGCATAACGTATTGCCACTGGACTGTTTTGGACCGGGGGGGAGGGCAGGGCGGCTCTGCAACTTACCTGGCTGCTTCTTGCTCTGACTGAGGGCTGCTGGGAGCAGGGGGTGGGGCTTGTTGCATGTGCCCACCCCCTGGGCTCTTTACTGCCGGAGCTCAGCTCCTGTGCGCTCCTGCAGGAAATGACTCCTGCTAATGAGTTATGCTAATGAGCTCCTGCACCTCTTTTTCTATGAAATGACTACTGGGAATATAATTCATATGCTATGGTTCATCAGATGGATTCATATCACTGTCTCTGTCTAGAGAACTGGCAGCACATATGGAAATTTGGTGATATCTGTCATTACTCTTGGAAAAAGGAATTATATATAATATTAGGGATTTCAGTGATAAAAATGTGCTGAATGTTAATAAAGAAAATTACAAAGAAATTATCTGCAAATGATCTTACAAATTACAGCTTTCATTTCTGAACAAAATAAATACTGTTCAAATGACTCTGATTCCAAAGCTTATTTTCCAAAACTTCCCAACAGGCAAATCTGGAAGGATCTTGAACTGTAAATTAACATACAGTGACCTTCCAAGGAAAGCAACAGTGATACTTCTTTGCACATGCTATTCTACCTGGACAATGGAAAACAGAAAGCATGCAAAGCCAACTGGGAAATACAATTAAGCAACTGATCCCAGTTAAGTCACACACAGCAATACTCCTATGCTGGTGGCAGCTGCATGACACACAAAAATTCAATTCTGAAGCTTTTAGCAGCAGGAAGATAAATGCTAAGGAAAACTTTATGTCTTTAATATCTGTGTGTCAGTTTGAAAGCACAAAAGCATGCAAGCATGGACAAAAGTAGGGATTCTAGTCTAAGTCTTGGCCCAAGTCTAACTATGTCATTAGTGGCTTGCAGACCAACCAAGAGTACATTCAGAGCAGTAGCTCCTTCCCCATCCTTTATCAATATTTGCAAAGAAGCCACACATTCAGAATCCACATCAGTAAGTAACTTTCTCAGCCATACAATTCATAGGGACCAGAGAACATATTTACTATATGGCAGGGCTTTTATTTTTGGAAAAAGAGGTGCCAGAACTCTCAAGAGGGAAATGAAGTTTTCAATCTGTATACTGAAAACTCATGAACTTTTAAACATTTTTAAAATGTCGAAGAGGTTCCGGAACTCTGTTCCCATACATTCCCAGAAAAAAAGCCCTGCTATACGGTATGTTTTTATTTTTGAGTATTCAACTTCTAGCCTCTTTAAAAAGAAAAATGCAAACACTTTGCCAGTAATAAGTACTTATTGAGGGCAGACCTACATATGATGCTGGAAGCTTCCAGCACTTTTTAAAAAAAATCACATGTACTGGGGCCCAATCCAAATCAAGACCATGCACGTGGAATTAAAAAAACCATGGAGTTCCCAGTGTCACATGTAATGAGCATCAAGAGACTGTCTTCTAGATCCTAATGGTCTACTCTAAACTATGCTGTAGCAAAGGAGAATGCAAATTTTCCACATACAGCTTAAGCCGAGGTAAACAAGGGAGCTTACACTGAAGAACTGCAACATTTCCTGGTGCCAGAAGTGAATTTTCTGTGGTCATATTAAACCTATATCTAAAATTTTTATAGCCCTGTGCCATTTTATATATAGAGTTCAAAATAAAAGTAAACTCAAAAGAGATTTGATGTAATAAATATTACTGTACATAACTATTAAAAACTGGGGGTTGCCAGGTCCCAGGTCCCAGCAACACACTGGCAGGGGATAGGAGGGAGCCCATGAAATTGCTGAGCGGTCGGGTTAGAACGGATAAAAGGAAGTACTTCTTCACCCAAAGAGTGATTAACACATGGAATTCACTGCCACAGGAAGTGGTGGCGGCTACAAGCATGGATGGCTTCAAAAGGGAATTAGATAAGCATATGGAGCAGAGGTCCATCAGTGGCTATTAGCCACAAGGTATAGATAGGGACTCTGGGGCAAGTGATGCTCTGTCATCTTGGTGCTTGGGGGGGGGGTCAACAGTGGGAGGGCTTCTAATGTCCTGGCCCCACTGGTGGACCTCCTGATGGCACTGGTATTTCTGGCCACTGTGTGATACAGAGTGTTGGACTGGATGGGCCTTTGGCCTGATCCAACATTGGCATCTCTTATGTTCTTATGTTCTTCTGGGAGTGGGGAGGAGTGCCGCAACGTGCCCACATCACTTCAATGGGGATGTCGGATGGCAACACTTTGGGTTTTGGGAAAATTCTATGGTAGAATTAGCTACAAATCATAGAGTTCGGCCCAAAAAACCCAGAGTGTTGCCATCCAATGTGCCTACGTCACTTCCAGGTTACATAGGCATGTCATGGTTATTTCTGTCTTCTCAGAGGTAAGAGGGGGTAATTTGGGGGGGGGGGAGCACCCAAAAGTGGAAGACCCTTGCCTGGAATGGGGGGTTCTGACAATCCTAATTAAAAACAAAGCTGATAAAATGAAATTGATACTTTCCAATTGGTAGAATTAGCTACAAATCATAGAGTTCGGCCCAAAAAACCCAGAGCGTTGCCATCCAACGTGCCTACGTCACTTCCAGGTTACATAGGCATGTCATGGTTATTTCTGTCTTCTCGGAGGTAAGAGGGGGTAATTTCGGGGGGGAGCACCCAAAAGTGGAAGAACCTTGCCTGGACTGGGGGGGTTCTGGCAATCCTACTTTAAAAAAAGCTGATAAAATGAAATTGATACATTCCAAAAATTCTTGTCTTCTTGAAAATACTTTGCCCTAAATATTTCAAATGTGCCCTCAAATACTCCTGTTAGTAAAATGAAAAGGAATTTTACATGCCAAAGCCTCAGAAGCAGAAATAGTACTTAGCACAAGCATAAAATCTATAGACTACAGACTGTGACTCAATGGTTTGCATGAAGAGTTTCCTGGGTTTAATCCATAGCATCAAATGAAATTATGGCCAGACTAGACATGATTTCTTCAATGAATCATGTTCTCCTCAGACCTGACTCACTTCCCCCACAGCTACACTGCAGCTGCAGATTAAAGAAGTATACCATGCTCATGCAGCTCCAAAATGGGGAAATAATACTCCTTGGGTCATTTTCGTTTGAGAAAAAAGCACAGGGGGGAGAGGTGGAAGCCCCTCTTCCAACTCCACAATGTCCTGATTTGAATTGCAGCCTCTGTGTGGCTGGGGAGGAAAGCAAGTTGAGTTCTGGGGGGAACCCAGATCCAACTCATTTAAAAAGGTCAAGACTAATTTGCCCTTCAGAAAATGAATGCTGGAAAGTCCTTTATCTGCCTGAAACACTGGAAATCAGCTTCCAGTTGAGTTCAGTGGGCAGTATTGAGCTATGTGGACTAAAGGTCAGAATTGCCATAAGGCAGCTTAATATGTTCTCACATTCACACTAAATTTTGTTATGGCAAATGAAATACAAAGAAAAAACTGAATACTTTCAATAACAGTTTTGTGTTTTAGATACTACAAGCGGGAACCCACAAAGACTTGTGGGAGGAATCTTATTTCCGTCTCCCCCACTATTTCCTCTTTCCTTTCCCTGTCCTGAAAGCTCCCATAGATTCTCCCCTTTTCCTGCTTCCTTCTCTCCTGAGGGTTGCCAGCTCCAGGTTGGGAAATTCTTGGGGACTGGTGGGTAGAGCCTTGGAAAGAGAGGTTTGGTGAGGGAAGCAACCTCAGTATTATTTATTTATTTATTATTTCGGCTTATATAGCTCCAGGCGGTTCACAACAATAAATTTAATACAATCTTAAAATAAGTCAATTAGACCATAAATAACAATATTAAAACAATACAATTTTCTCCAGGGGAACTGATCTCTGTCATCTGGAGATCAATTGTAATTCTGGGTGATCTCCAGCCCCCACCTGGAGGTTGGCAACCCCAACTGTCATGGAGACAATGGCTGCTTTAGTGGGTGGAGTCTGTTGCATTATACCCTTTTGACACCCTCCCCTCTGCAACCCCACCCTCCCCAGACTCCAGACCCTAAATCACCCAGTGAGCTTCTACAGCAAAATGAGAATTCAAGCCTCGGTCTCTACTGAAGCTCTAACCACTATACCACACTGGCTTTCATACGGTGGCAGCTGTTGAACAGTAGCAAGCAGCCAGGCCTAGTTGAGTCATGCAAGTCAGGTGGTATCAAGTCACACAGAGGTAGCTGCTAGGCCTAGCAGCTCAGACAGAGCCTCTTCAGACTCAGCCACAAACCATCCTGGATCTGGCCTCAAAGGCTAAAATAGGCCTGGAAAGGGCCCTGACCCCTCCCCCTGCCCTTTACTGACAGAACCAAGCCTGGAATCAGTGGCTGCCTAGCAATGGCTACATATTTTAGATAACCGATTCTTCTGTATACCTGGGGTGTTTTTCAGGTTTGTAGAAAGATGTATCTTGCCTGTTCACCACTCTAGTCTCTGGATTTTAAGTATTCTCAGATTTGGCTGACTTTGCTATTGTATATAGATTCTGTTTTATTTATTTTCTGATAGCAGTTTTTTTTAAAAAAATCTATAAAGGACATGCAATATTATACAGAGTTAATTTAACTGAAGCTAGGGCTGCCAAATCCCCCCGGGGGGTGGATTTCCCCCCGCTTTGGAGGCCCGATTTACGCCGCCGCGGAATCGGGCCCCGGAGGAAACCCCACCCCGGCGTGCACGTCAGCCGGATGTGACGTGATGATGCCGGGCACGCTGGGGGCGGGGCCACAGCCATATGAGGTGAAAACGTCACATCCGGCTGAGGATGCCGAACGGGAGCCCCCCGCTGCGAGGTAAGAACGATTTGGCAACCCTAACTGAAGCCCAATGATTTCAATGCACTTCTATTGAAGCAATTCTGTATAGGATGCACTAGTAAGTACATCTGTTATTGTGCTATTGCAGTGGCACATGACTACTGATTAACTGAACTGATCTAAAACTGTTTTATACCTCTCAGTTACCAAAATAAAGTTAAAAAAAATTAAACCTACAAAATTAATTTTAGAGAACTATATTACTTTTATTTGGATGTATTGTAACAACATTTTGCTAACTTTATCATGGCAACTTTAATTTCACTTATTCCATTCTCTAATAAAATGCACCCATAATCCATATAAGTATGGCAGTTGTCATGCCACACATACAGAAACCAAAAAGAAAATGAGTTCATTTCAATAAGATTACAATAGTCACAAGTTGCAATGCAACAAGATGAGCACCTGCAGATATGCCTGTGCAGCCAGGCTTTTCCTGTTTTCTTGGAACAACACTATTGCTTCTGTGCACTTTTCAAAAAAGGCTTGAAGTACAACATGGAGAGGCCAGAGATGCCCTGCTATTCCAAAACAATACAAAACCTGGTGACATGTGTGCACTGCCTTGCACAAGAGTTACAATCATTCTTCAACTTTAGCAAATTATAATGTTTGGGCTACATCACTAAACCTGCAAGATGCTTTCATGTGATGAATGAAATAGTACATAATTCTGAGCAGATCTGCTTAGCGTCACTCATTACATGGCACACCAAACAACTAAAACTCTTCTAAAATATAAAAAATTCTAAGTTGACCCATTCCTCTGCACTGTGCCTCCCAGTATACAAGGCTCCAAGTAGGTCATTAACATAGCATGCACACTAGAGAAAATTGGAGGCTTGTGCACATTTCTCCTATTTCCATCCAACCCATTCCCTCGTCAGCCAAGGAACACAAAGAAAACTGGGGGCTCATTAAGCAATGAACATGGCTGCTGGGCTGTTCCCCTTTGATATGATTTTTTTCTGCACTCATTCAGGAAGGATTTTTAAGTCAAGTCTGCCTGTATTGCATCATCAAATAAGCCATAGCAACACTGATTCAATCAAAATAAAACCCAAAAAAATTCAAAACTTTTTCATAGGAAAGATTAAAATCCATAATGATTGTTTAAAATATCTCAAAATAAATAATACTACCTTACAATCCAAATGGTTAATGACCCAAAATAGAGCAGATAGTGTGCAGATTAACCATATTTACACTGGAATGCCTCATCATCATCGTTATGATAGCAGCAACAAACTTTTACATTCAGAAAGTAATACACTTATCTCCTAGTAGCAATACTAATTTATCTGGATCTGACCTTCCCAGGAAATGAGATACAATGGTCCTGAAAAAATTTTTATGCTTAGTCGCAAATATCAAGCACTGAAATGTAACATGGGACAAGTCTTCAACGGACCTACAGTCATAGGGACAAACGCTGTCACTACATGGAATCCCATTGAAACAGCTGGCAAAAACTGCAAGCGGTAGAATATCTAGGTATGCCTAGTATTTTTAAAAACAAAACATC
>NW_015174282.1:487980-494594 GCF_001447785.1 Gekko japonicus | reverse complement strand
TTGCAAATGCTTAATATTAGTACTACTAATCTACATTTCTCTTTATATATAGAAATAAAATGACATTTTAGCAGGCTTCAGCTTTCAATCATGTTTCAATGCTGCAAACAAGTATCTAGAATATATTTCAGTAATAATCTGTAAAGACCTCCACGCAGGTCATTTGTGTTCTTAATTCTTAGTGCTCCCACTAAAATATTCTCTGTTTAAAAACTCACTGATCTTCATTTTTTAGCCTAAGCGCACCCTTTGTCAATACTGTGCTAGTGGCACCATAAATTCAGGATTCTTTTGAAAATACCTTTCAAGTACCAAAAATGTGGCCCTCAGGGGTAATAAAATCTGTGCAATTACCTGCTGTAGGATCTGTAACTGCTTGATTTGCAATGCCAGATGGTGGTTCTTGTAGCTGGTATGTTGCATTGGAGGAAGGGGTTGTTGGACTGGTGTTGCTGCTTGCCATATAATGTGAAGGATACGGAGAACTGTTATAATACTGTGCATATTGACCCTGGCCAAAGCTGGGGTAAGATGGATATTCCTAACAGAGTGGGGAAAAAAGCTCTATTAGATTTTCCTATTAATATGCTGCTACATTTCAGTGCATGTCATAGGATCTAAATATGAACAAATACCTCAATTTCTTTGCCCTTTTGGATTTTGCTCAATAGAAATCATGAGCATTTTGTCCGAATTTTGGAAGACCATATTTACCCTTGCGATTCAGAATTCTAAATTGTTGTAAAATTGTATCTAAATTGTTGTAAAATTGGGACTAAAACTGTAAATTCACTGTACGGTTCGATGTTGTTTGTTTTAAAAATACAGGACAGTGGGGGGAGGGCAAAAAACCTAAACTTTACAGTGGCTTCCTAACAGGTACATTCTTCTGAACCAACTGAAGTCAGTGGTCTTAGATATGTGTAATATTGCAGTATTAAAGTACTTCTCAACATTTTATGCAGGATGAGGGTACATTTGTCATCTGCTTTTTAAGAAAACGTCTTTTATTTTGCTTCGGGGGGGGGAAGTAACTGTTATTTGGTACTTTTTAATATATTTACCTGCTGTGAACTATTAAATCCACTAGAATTTGTGAGTGAATTATTTCCAGCATATATTCCAGATGATGTTGTGAAACTGCTCCCTGAAATAAATAACACAAAACCTGCATGAATAACCGAAACACTGCATGTAATAAGAACATCTACAGTAATTGACTAGATATATTTATAAATATTTTCTCTGTTAATGCAAAAATTAGTCATGCTTTCGTTGTCATCAACAGATTGTATGACTGAGAAGATACACTTTGGAAGAAGAGATCAAGAAAACCAGAAGTGGACTTTTAAATGCAATAGAGCTTTTCCATATCTTCCTTCTGGCTGCAACCTCTTGCTACCCATAAAATCCCTAATGCTGTGGGACATAGCACAGAAGGCTACAGCTGGTAGGGAAAACAACAGAGAGCAGAGGCCCACGTTTCATGAGTCGAAGTGCCTTCTGCTCACTCGATTATTTCCCACTGATGCTAGAACTGTTCCCATCAAAGATACTGAGAGCCACTATTCAGTTTTCTTTGAGATACCCATAGTCACATGATGCATTTCTTGCAGTTCTGACTACAAGGAAAGGATTCATGCCATAATTATTTTATATATGAAGAGCTTCATGTAGACTCAGAAAACAAGCTGGCTAACTTGCTAGGTTAACTGAGCACACACAAAATTCAGGCATGTGATTGACCACCAATTGTCCTAAGAGGCACAGTCCAAAGGAATAGCTGCATGGAGCAATTCTTCTGATCATGTAAATAGACTATTAAAAAACCTCAAATCTGAATGTGCTTTTCAACATACAGACACACACACAAACACACACATATATACTGTTATTACATTTTCTTGTTATAGAAGCATAAGTGAAGTTTTCACTCAAGTCTCTCTGGAGCATATGCACTTCTCTAATAGTGTCACATGCAATTATAGTACTTTAGCAGTTTCTTAAATACAGCCTTGGGCAGCAATTTTCTCTTACATGAAGAAGTTGCTGCTGCCCCAACACTAAGAGCATTATTACATGACATTCGAATAGAAAGGCCATAGCTTAAATGTGTCTGGACACTGCAGTGCTCTCTCTTAACCCTGGCTGCCCACAATGGACAGATGGGCTCTCTGTTTTAATGCCTTTATCTACAAAAGCTATACTTTCAAAAGGGCAGCAACCTCCTGTTACACCCAAAACCAAATTTGAACATATGGACACTTAAGAATGAAATTGTGTGGAGGATGGGGTATGGCAAAGGGAAATCAAAAAGCTGTAATTGCCATGAGGATAAAGATGCACTGAGTAATTTAAAAATTGTCATAATCTCTCTTGGTCATTTATCAGCATTATGGGATATAGTAGCCTAGTTCATGAGGTACAGAAAAGACAACAAGATAAGCCCCTAAGGATATGGATCAGAATACAAGGGTATTACAACCTTGTGTCTCTTTTACAAAAAATAACCTTTCCCCCTTCACGAACCTGTCTATGATTTGAGTGATACAGAATAACTTCTAAGCACTTGTGAAACATTAATAAATTCTAAGTTGTTGGTGTGCAATTGCTTTTTCAGAAGTAGTAGAAACAGAAAGTCTGACACACATAGCAGTCTTGAGATAGTCCATAATTTTTAAATGTCATGTATAAAACTGAAGCCTTTGGCTTCTAATTCGTATTATAAATGCCTATGGATGCAACAATTCCCAAAGCTCAGCAGCAGCAGCTGAAATGGCAATTCACTGAAGGGTTCCTACAGTTCAACATTGTTGAATGGGGGGGTCTGTTTCTGTAGGGTGTCAACAGGTGTTGATGGAATCACAGGGACCTCTACCTTTGCAATGTACAAGCATATGGCTGCAGAATAGATGATCGGGTACAGCAATCAGTAGTGTCCACCAATTGACCAATGAACTGCTCCATGATCCATCACTGCAAACATTACATTTGGTATTGATAATGATTCCAAGTGAAGGGCGGGGTATAAATCCAATCTCTTCTTCTTCTTCTTCTTGATACAGAAATGCCATTCGAAGTTGAAGGCATTTATTTAAAATATTCATATGCTGCCTTTTCCCCAATCATCTCAGGACATTTGGCACTTGGAGTACTGAACACATCTACTGGCCTTCTGCATATTTAAAAACATACAAGCCTGAAATATTTTAGAAGAACAAAGTGCTGCTAGGTATATAGGAAGAGGTATTTTAAAGGGCTTGAAGCTCAACATCAAAAAAACTAAGATCATGGCATCCGGCCCCATCACTCCTTGGCAAATAGAAGGGGAAGTCGTGGAAGTAGTGACAGACTTCACGTTCCTGGGATCCCAGATCACCGCAGACTGTGACAGCAGCCATGAAATTAAAAGACGCCTGCTCCTTGGGAGGAAAGCGATGGCGAACCTAAACAGCATGATAAAACGTAGAGACATCACCCTGCCAACAAACGTCTGCATGGTCAAAGCAATGGTATTCCCAGTAGTCATGTATGGCTGCAAGAGTTGGACTATAAGGAAGGCTGGGCGCCGAAGAATAGATTCGTTTGAACTATGGTGCTGGAGAAGACTCTTGAGAGTCCCTTGGACTGCAAGAAGATCAAATCAGTCAATCCTAAAAGAAATCAACCCTGACTGTTCCCTGGAAGGTCAGATAATGAAACTGAAGCTCAAATACTTTTGCCATCAAATGAGAAGGGAGCACTCACTGGAGAAGACCCTGATGCTGGGAAAGACTGAAGGTCAAAGAAGACGGGGACAGCAAAGGATGAGATGGTTAGACAGTGTCATAGATGCAACGGACATGAAATTGAGCAAACTTTAGAGGATGGCGGAAGACAGGAAGGCCTGGCGTGATCTGGTTCATGGGGTCGCGAAGAGTCGGACTCGACTGTGCGACTGAACAACAACATAATTTTTTAAAGGGATAGACTACTGACATACATCTTTACAGCAGATAGCAGCCAACTGACACAGTTGCTTGTTTTAGGATTTGAGGATGATAAAATGCAAAGAGGAACTAAAGGACAACAAGTGATGGAACTAGAGATATGACTAAAACCAAAATGAATCATTCTGGTGATGTTTATTGCATCCATAACTTCAACTTGCCTAGCTTGTTTAGTTTCATGCTTTAAAACACCCTTTTACGCTGTATATAGAGTTGAGTTACTAAAGAACCTGGAAAGGAAACTGTTGGCTAAGGTAAGCCCCATCCACTGCATATTTCCCAGGTTACTGGAGCGATCAAAGAACAGCTTTGATACAAGCATCAATGTTTTCACATGAACTACAGATTAGCTGAATGCAGCACATGACACAGCAATGAACTACATATTTAAGTGATGAAGGAAGACATGAACTAGGTAAACATGCTTTAGTCACAATTTCTGTGTAGCACCTGAGAAAGATTCATTCATTTATCCTGATTATATGCCAGTATTCATATGCTGAGCATGGCAAACATACAGAGTGTTTCTTTTTCCTCAGGGCTATTTTTGGGCAGGAACGCACAGGAACGGAGTTCCGGCTGGCTCCTGAGTTGGCCACGGCCAGCAGGAACCTCATTAGCATAACAGACCACACCCAAAAGCAGAAACTCATTAGGATTGGCTACATTAGGGGTGTGTGGCCTAACATGCAAAGGAGTTCCTGCTATAAAAAAAGCCCTGGGTTTTGACAACAAACAAGGTAAACAGAATAAGAAGCAAATGGTGGGTGTTGCTGAATGATCACACTTCTGGTAACATGGGGGTGCGGCCTAATATGCTAATGACCTGTGCTGTCAGGGGTGTGACCTAATAGACTAAGTAGTTTCTGCTTTTGGGTGTAGCTTATTATGCTAATGAGTTCCTGCTGGGCTTTTTCTACAAAAAAGCCCTGTTTTTCCTCATTCCTATGAGATGGGTCCAGGGTGATCCAATGTCCTTTGAGGGCTGAGCAGAGACATGCAGACAGATCTGTCCAATATCCAGCCTCTAACCACTATGCTGACCTGGGCATCCTTTTGTCTTTATTAGTACAGGAGAAAGAGGAAATATCAGTCCTTAGTATATGGGGAAATTACTGTAATAATTGTCAATGATTCTGTTGGAGGCATCTTACTTATTACTGATTGCTTTAGAACTGGGTAGTGGTTTAAGAGATGTTCATAACCTTTAAACAATATGATTTGCATCTCTTTTGAGGTTTAGTATAAGAAAAACTGCTAATAGGAAAATAAATTAAAACTAACACTACAGATTAGAATCTGCAGCTATGAAAATCTTTTGGAACTAGGACTTCAACCCTAAATACAATTATTAAAGAATGTACAACTCAGCTGAGGAGTTCTGAGAAAGCATGCATAAAATCACACTACATACGTAACTACTCAATATATTATTTACACAACCTCTTTAATTATAAAATGACTATTTTTTTGTATTTTGTTGGATATAGACATATAAATAAAATAACACTTAAATTATTGTCCTGTATATCTGAAAAAAAATAACAGAAATTCAGAAGGAATATGAAAAATAAATGCTTATTATTTTTTTACTCATAAATATTATCAGAAAGTTCACAGGCCAATGAAAACTGTTACTGCATCTAGGCCAGCATATTATAAGAAATATCTATTTCATCTTATGGTCACTATTGTCTCCTCTGGAGAATGGCTGGGGTCTTTTAGACCGTAACAAACATGAAACAGATTTCTGAAAACTGTTATGTGGACCACCCAGGGATAACAGCTTAGAAGTGCTTTAAAATTCTTCAGAGTTCACAACATTTTAACAAGGTATGTCATAGCACAAAGGCACACAAATCTTGCATTAGATTACGAAGAGAGACCAAGATGGTAATCATTCCTACATCTAACGTTATGGTACACAGAATACTAGTGAAGCAAAATTATAAATTCTGCTACTAAATTAAATCAGTATTTTATAAAATGTGAGAAATACACTGAAATAGCCAATCCATAAATGATGCTACAGTTGGGACAGATCCCACATGGAACAGTTTTGTTCACTCTTTCAAAAAATATTCATTTGATATTAGTTACAGGACTCATTGGTTAATAGTGTAATCCTAAACAGAGTTATACCCTTCTAAGTCAAGGGTGCAACCCACCTCAAGATTGCACCGTTAGGCTTGAATCCTAAGAACACTTGTCTGGACTAAGTCCATTAAATAACATAGAAATTACTACTGAGTAGACCTGCTTAGGCTTGCTCTCCAAGTTTCTCATCAGGGCCCAATACTTCAAACAAAAGTCAGCACTAGTGTCTGGATATAAAACTAAAACAAGCAGGCAGGTTTTATGGCTTTGTTGTCTATTTCAGTCTTGGCAGATTCTCCTTAGTTGCCCCAATAATTGCACCGTCCTTGAAGACAAAGGCCCCAAGTTAGTGAATTCACCATAAGCATTTTAACATTCTTAACAACATTTTCCTCAAAATGCTACATGCAAGCATAAAAAGAAAATGAAAAATACTCAGATATTTTAGGACTGAGTGAGGGTTTTTAAAATTAAAAGTAACTATTTGTCCAGAGGCTGCTCTGGTGTCCCTGAATTTACTGCAGGAAT
>NW_015174282.1:479522-487955 GCF_001447785.1 Gekko japonicus | reverse complement strand
TGCCAGACCGTCTTCTGTGCCAGGCTCCACAGGGAAGTGGATTGCTTGGGGGCAGTGTGGGGCTGGCCAATATACTTGGACCCCGTGCCAGCACTGAGGCCCCAGTGGAAAGCAGAATGGTGGAAAACATGGGCCATGGCCAGCTGGGCCTTGTTATCTGAAGGAGGGGTAGGGCCTCTTCAATGAAGCAGGCAGGGTCTCCTCCATCCCTTGGTTCCCAGGTGGAACCACTCCTTGGTGAGCTCAGGGGCAGGCCCAGAGCTGGTGCAGCTACCACAGCACTATTGTTTACAAAGGGCTCAGACAGCCAAGGAGGAGGAGGATGACTAGGCAACCTCTGAAAGCTAAGAAGAGTTAGACAGCCAGGAGAGAGGGGGATCTCTGGGATGCCGTGAACCACACCTCTGGTTGACCATCTGTCCTAACTAAGACTGTCCCCATTGAAGGAGCAGAATGCTGGGTAGCACCAGCACTCCAGAGGGCACCCTTGGCCCTACACTATTGTATGCATAACAACCAGTTATCAACATTGATTCTTGAATTATGGTGTTCTTTAATACATGCACAGCTGAAGACAGAAAGGTTAAAACAAGGTTAAAACAAAAATAGCATCCTTAATGCCAAGTTTATCACACATATATAGTGAGAAAACATATTTTTGCACCACTAGAAAGCAGGCAAGTATGTATATTCAAAATTGAAACAAACATACTTTTTCAAAGAATGAATGAAGAATAGCAACAGAAAATACAAGATGAAGAATGGCAACAGAATAATAAATAAAACAGCATTTATTTGTTGCTTTTACATCCAGTTTTCTTCCATCATGGAACTCAAGGAAGCAAGGGTTCTCAGGAGGTTTCACCTCTAGGCACTGCCCAAATCCAGTCCAGCTTAGCCTTAATGATTGCTGCATCATATGTTGGCCAAGCATAGCCTAGAACCAATAAGCCCCATGATTCAGAATTAGTTGCAAGTTATGCGGAAGCTTTATACAGAACTTTACTAAAATCCTTAACTAAAAAAAAATCCTTAACTAAAATCTAAATTAATAAGCATCAAAATACCATAAAAACAACAACAAAAACGAGAGAATCCATTATCTGTCCTGTATCATTCTCAGGTAGGAACTGAACCACTAACTTGCTAGCTCTGTATATACATGTCTACCTACTATATTATCAATTAGGGCTGCAATTTTACTCAGACTGCCTCTAGACTATTCAGGCAGAACCATACCAGTTAAGTTATGATCCAAGACTTCTTTGATTAGAGGAAAGATGCTTCTACAATGGGCAAAGTGATTTTCTCCAATTTCTCCTCCCATATCATATCTCATTTGGTTCCTAAATTCCTCAGGGCTCACTAGCAAGGTTTTGGGAACCACTGCAGTGGGAGGTTAGGAAAATCTGTTTCACAGATGGCTCTCCATGTTCCCTTAATCATTATAGCCAACTCCATGTCATGCTACAGTTTGTTTATGAGTGCCCCCCCCCATACTTAGAAGAGGTTTTGGGAGACACACAGTGATCTTCTGGTGGAAAGGGAAGGAAGGGGTTTTTTTCCACTTGTGCAAGTTTGGATCTACCCATTGTGCTGGTCAGAAACTGATATGAATCAGTTACATGACAAGGATTCAAGTGCTTTCTGATCAGATTAGCTCCTATGAGCAAACTTTCCTGTACCCTTAGGGTTGCCAAATCGAAATCCCGGCTGGAGTCCTCTTCGTGCGCGCGCTCTGACATGATTTTGCTAAGTTTATATATAGAGCATAAATTTCAAATAAGGAGCTTTAAAACAAGCAACTCATAAAAGCTGACATAAAATCCTCAGTAAAGACAGCACCATCTCAGGGCCCAACTAGAAGTGATAGTGTCCCTGAATTCACATAGATCATTGCTGCCATTTTAGTGATTAAATTTCCCTTTTTTACAAAGCTGTGGGAGCCTGATCCTGGTTGGGACACTGATGCGGGGGAGAGGAGCACCTATTCCCCACACACACACACCATTTTCAAGGATCCAAATCTCAGGCATTGTAAACTCTTGAAAATTCTGTGTGTGTGCGTGGGGGGTGTCCCTCCTTTCCCTCACATTGTTGTTTCAATCAGGAGTGGGCATCTGCAATTTTTGTAAACAAAGGGAATTTGGTGGTGAATCTGCCATGGGGAAATTGAGGACTTTGTCACATCTATTTGGGACCTCAGATAGCACATGTTTAAATCAGCACTGGGTGTCCGTAAAGTGCCGTCAAGCTGCAATTCCCTTATGGGGACCCTGTACGGGTTTCAAGGGAACAGACAAACAGAGGTGGCTTGCTATTGCCTGCCTGTGTAGTGATCTTGGACTTCCTTCATGGTCTTTCATCCAAGTATTAACCGGGGTCAACCCTTCTTAGCTTCTGATGAAATCAGGATGGCCTAGGCATCTTGAATCAGCATTGGTACATAAGCAACAAGCAAACATGTCATCCTATTCTGACATGTAACATCCCTGAAATTAGTCATGATTAATACAGGATGACCTGAAAATGGAGGTGGAGGAGGGCATTTTGTAATATTTTCATCCCTGTGAAAAGCCCTTTTCATTTTGGCAATTTGTGGGGAGTTCTTCAAAGGACATCAAGTGTTCATGTGTTCAGAGTAAGAGCAAGACAAGGCAAGAAATATTGTCCTCACTGCAACTAGGTTTCATTTCAGTAATGTTGTCATATGGCCAAATCTGATTTGCTATGTGATGATGTCATTATTCCCACAAAGAATCCAATGACTGATTTAAGCAAAAAAAAAAAAAAAAGTGCCACTGAAATAGCAGCTGAGCAGCAATCAAGCCGATAACAAAATGAGCGAGGGGCATTTTTAGGGACTATTAAGGACCCTGAAAAGCACTTATGTTTGTTCTAAAAATGCCTTCATTTTACCTAAGAAAACTTCAGATAGCTGAAAGGGATTTTACCTAAGAAAACTTCAGATAGCTGAAAGGGATTATTTAAAATCCTGTTCTCTGTGTTGTAAGAAGGTCGGTCTTAATGCAGACCTTATGTCAAGATAGTCGTCTAAGTCATACAGTTTGCTTTCAATTCAAAAGGTAAAAATTTCCCTTGCTTACAAGCAAATGACCAGATCAATACATCCTGAAAGCTATTCAGTATCAATGAAGTATGATCTATCTAATACACTAGCATTAGTCTGCCTCATAACATCTGTTCTAAGGTTTTCAGGGGCTCAACATCCACAACTTTCACTGACCCGTCTAAAATTAGAGATTATATTTCTGGTGAGTTTTAAATCTTTCAAAAATCTTTCTAAGGAGAATTAGATTCCAGAAGTACTGACACAGAAAAACATAAAATGTATTAGCCGTAATATGAAATATCAAGTAAACACTTAAAACTGCTTAGGGAGAAAAATCTACAACTGATCATATCTAAACATCCATACAACTTCCCATGTATACAGCAAACATTAACTAAATCATTCTGACAAGTTAGCTTGTCGGGAACGTCATCTTAAATTTACAGATACAGAACACACACCTAACAGATGAAACCATGTCAGTTTATATTTATAATCTTAATATGATTTTTCATGCAGTTCTGTTTTCCATCACAGTAGAGAACTATTGTTTTCAAAATAGAATTTCTATGTTAAAATGTTGGTTTTGACTACAAGAAAGACCACTAATACATTAGTTTGAAGGAGTGAACTGAAGAATATGAATTTTAACCACAACAGTGGAATTTTAAAATTCATTTATAGCTGGCTGAATTATGTACATTTTTACACAAATTACACAAAAGAACATATCAGCATCAGCTGGTAACCTATATCTTTTATTCATGTTTTTTAAAAGAATAAAGTAAACCAAAATAATATATAAACCAAATTGATACTAGTTATTTATACAGACCTTGCATCTGGTAACTGTATGGAGCTTGTCCTGGTTGGGGAGTGCCAAAGCTAGCACCGTAGCTTAGAAAGCCTGTCTGTCCAGGTGACTGTGTTTGTGACAATCCACCTTCTGTCTTGATGCCTGCCCACAATGCACCTAAATCAGTTAGTGATAGCAAAGCTATTTGTTCATAGTTAAACACTGACAGGATATCAAATAAATCACACATATGTATTCATGCACTTTAAGTATTCAAAGTCATACTAATCTACATTCCATTTAATTAGCAGTAGTTCACATACCATAAACTATAGATTGAACTATTTCATAATCATACACAACTATTTTAGAAATGTTGCTAAATAATGCAGAGAAAAGGTAGCGTGTGTGACCTTACAGTGCCAAACACAATGATATGTAACCAGCCACGCAGCTCCAAAGACTTAATAGCTCTTCAAAAGAGAGGGAGCAATTCCCACCAACTCCCCAAATGCTGTTATTGAGGGTTTGCTGACCAACCAAGGGGGGCTCAGTAGACTGCAGTGGGAGGGGGAAGCAGGAAACTCCTGCTCAACAAAGTCCATAGATGGCTGAATACATTCATTTTCAGCTTGAAATCATGAACCATATATTAAATATCTCTAAGTGCATATTCCAACTTCTTTTGTTTCTGTTTTCTGCCCACACAAGACCACTCACTTATTCATAATAACTTCTAGCAGTTTTCATATCACCATGCTTTATAGTCGGGGATGGACTAACATTTCCAGGTGGAATTCTAATTTTCCCCCAATTGCATTTCAAATGGAATTTGTACATTTACAAACATACTTGTATTTCATTTACTATAACTGAAGAATGAAATAACTTCTTCACTCTTAAACCAATTTAATTCAACCTTATTTGCTAAGGGAATAAATTTAATCTGCTCAATGTCCGTGAAGATTTTGGTGTGCCAACAAACAAAAGTGGGGGAGAAAGAGGAGGGTTGAACTTAACCAGAACAACTTATAAGCAAGCTGAACTTCAGTGGCACTCTCAGCACCTCAGGGGCATCACGAACACAGAATTTGCCCTGCATGTCAAGCAAAATGATATGTTCTGCTGCTGTCTGCCACACATGTCTTGGGTTGCTGATGCTGACCCCTGTACTAAAGCTTTAGCAAGTTAATTGGAATAAGCCAATGTATGCTCACAGTTCAATAAGCTTTGCTTACAATGCATAAATTTGACATTTCAATTTTCAATTACATTTTTATTAATTAAAATTTATTGACTACAACACTACCAAAAAGACAGAAAAGGAATAAAAACATACCAAATATGTACGCTGTCAAAATATGTACCCATTACATACTGTCCACTTTAGCATAAAATCAAGAGTATCAAAATTAAGGAATCCTAATTCCACTTCTAACTACTCTTGCCATTTCCATATTCTTTACAACTCCTGACCATAATGAGTCCGATCTGGATGCACTCTGTGTGTGTGTGTGTGTGTGTGTGTGTGTGTGTGTGTGTGTGGGGGGTGGGGGTTAAGCTGCTAATTTCTCCCAAACATCTATCTCTTTTACTGTCTTTTAATAAAGGGAAGAACCCTCTTATAAAGGACATATTGGCATATTTTGAGATAATGGTTAAATAAAATATAGCCTGTTAAAGATTGGCTGTAGACAGAGATTTCATTTTAAATAAAATTTGAATGACTAGAACAAAAAATCCATAGTTCAATGGAAAATTTTAAATCAACAGTAGGTAGGTAGGTAGGTAGGTAGGTAGGTAGGAAGGAAGGAAGGAAGGAAGGAAGGAAGGAAGGAAGGAAGGAAGGAAACATTCTGGTTCTATTACTTTTAGCCATTAGGCACCAGGAAGCAGGAAGGGCCCGAGTAGACGAGGCCCGCCATTTGCGAGGCCAGACGAGGGAGGGAGAGGCTGGCCAGTCGCTGGGTCAAGGTGGGGAGGGGCCGGGTGAGTGGCGGGAAGATAGGCGCCTCCCCTCCCTCTCCAGGCCAATTGCCAGGCAGCAGGGTGGCTGGGAAGGGGAGGCTAGTTTATAAACGATCAAGCCGGTCGCCATCACCACCCGACCAACAGAGACCGGGAGCTGCAAACACAAGGACTAACAGCGATTGCCCTCACCGCCAGGTGGCAGGGGACTTCACGCAGGGGCAGGCGTCCAGGTGAACTCTGGCAACCTGCCATCCCGCAGTCTCTACCCATGCCGGCTGGCTGGGTAACGGATACCGCGGCTGGCGGACGGGTCAGCTGGCGGGTAGGATCCGGTGGACCCATGCTGCGCCAATGCCTATAACAGCTGTAATCAATAAAGTTGTGGCCAATTTTATCCACCTAATTGCCAAAGAAACTGTGTGTGAGTGGTCAATTTAAACGGGGCAGTAGGCTGACCAAGCCTCTCCATCCTGAATACGATCCGGAACCGCAAGCAGACAAGGCAGTGTCTTCTTCTTGTAGAATCAGTCTAAATATATTGCACTATATGGAGGATACTTGGAGCTGTCTCCTTTAAAGAGCAGAAAAGAGCAACCAAAATGATCACCCAGCGGTGGAATGCCTTCTTTTTGAGGTGAGGCTAAAGCATTCTGGGATTTTTTTTGTTCATAAAAAAGGAGAGTGAGGACTGATATGATAGAATTGTACAAAATTATGCTTGGTATTGAGAAATCGAGCAGAAAAACTTTTCTGCCTTCCATAATACTAGAACTAGGGGCTATACTATGTAAGTGATTGGCAGTAAATACAGAGAAAAGGAACTGCTATTACCTATGGTGGGTAGTTGGCTTGTGGAACTCACTGCCATAAGATGTACTGATGGCCACAGCTTAGATGGATTTAGAAGGGAGATGGACAGGTTCATGGAGGTGTATCACTGGCTTTTAGCCATAGTAGCTGATAACTATCAGTTCTAAGGAAAACATGACAATATGATGGCATCAACCCATGAGGTAAGTTGCAATAAATTATACACTTGGAGATTGAAAAGGTCACTGTGAGGATCTGGCTACATATTTTTAGTCAGGAAACGCAATTATATTCTACTTCTCATTCTCCCTCCTTGAATTCAACAGTGTGAACCATTGTATTTTCTATGACCATTTTGAAAAAACTACTGAGAAATCATGCAATGATTTTATATTGGTTTCAGTGATTTCTTTCCTTATGTACTCTGATAGTGAGCCTGGGGAATACCTGCTCGCTTTAAATATGGTACAAAATGTATACACGATGTAGACTGCAGCTATCTACCTTCTGGTTGGTTTATATATAAAACTAGCGAAAGCAGCAATTGCACTGACCATATTGTCGTTCTTAGGCTTGTTTTAAGGAGCTGATGTTAAAACCTTCATGGCATAAACCCAGAATAGCTCAAAGAGAAATCTCCAACTCCCTTCATTACCCCATGGATGTTGAGACTGAGGTTCACAGTAAAAGCCAGCAGCAAAGGGTTACAAAGTCTGCTATTTGCCAGGGCCCAAAGATTTCCCATGGGCCCACTCGTGGAAGCAGAGGAGAGTGAACGGAAGGATCCACCTCCCTGTTCCCTTGCACTCTGGTGTAGGTGATGCAGAAGCAGCCAGTGACTCCTCTCTGGCATGAAGCAAGCTGCTGCTGCTTGTGCACTTCAGAGCCAAAGTGTGTTTGGGGGGGGGGGAATTGCTTCTGATGCCAAAACCTGATGGCAAACTTGTGACCACCATGAGTTTGCCTTGGCTGTTTTACTGTGATTTTAAAAGGCCATGAGCCCCCTTGGGCATGGCCTCATGGTGCGGAGCTCTTTTCCATTTACGGAACAGACTGGGAAAGAGAATCAGCTGTCTGTAGAGTGGGGAGATGTTGTATCGGGGAACAAAGTACCTGTGTGTATGTTGCTTCTTGTCTGCCCCTCATCCTGAACACAAATTTTGTATGGTTTCTTTTTACCAGACTGAAATGGAAAAAGTTGTGGATAAAGAAGAGCCAGAGGGGAGGGCCCAAATGGAATGGGTGTGGTTATGAGAAAGGGGCTGTACCAACAGGGAAAGGGGGCCAGTTATACCAGTTGCTTGGAGCCCATGAAAACTTGAAACCAGCCATGTAATTAGAGTACTGTTGATAAAATAAAGTGATCCTCATGGATCACTGCCTTGTCGTGGTGAGGGGGCTTGCGTAGTTCGATCAAGTTGTGGGCTATACTGTGCAGGGCCACCCAAGACGGGCAGGCCGCAGCAGAGAACTCAGACCAAGCGTGATCCACTGGAGAAGGAAATGGCAAACCACTCCAGTATTTTTGCCAAGAAAACCCCATGGACAGTAACAAAAGGCTAAAAGATATGACGCCGGAAGATGAGCCCCTCAGGTTGGAAGGTGTCCAATATGCTACTGGGGAAGAGCAGAGGGCAAGTACAAGTAACCCCAGAAAGAGTGAAGCGGCTGGGCCAAAGCCGAAAGGACGCTCAGTTGTGGATGTGTCTGATGGTGAAAGGAAAGTCCGATGCTGCAAAGAACAATACGGCATAGGAACCTGGAATGTAAGAACTATGAATCA
>NW_015174282.1:476039-477428 GCF_001447785.1 Gekko japonicus | reverse complement strand
GTTGGACTATAAGGAAGGCTGAGCGCCGAAGAATAGATTCTTTTGAACTATGGTGCTGGAGAAGACTCTTGAGAGTCCCTTGGACTGCAAGAAGATCAAATCAGTCAATCCTAAAAGAAATCAACCCTGACTGTTCCCTGGAAGGCTAGATAATGAAACTAAAGCTCAAATACTTTGGCCACCAAATGAGAAGGGAGCACTCACTGGAGAAGACCCGGATGCTGGGAAAGATTGAAGGTCAAAGAAGACGGGGACGGCAAAGGATGAGATGGTTAGACAGTGTCATCGATGCAACAAACATGAAATTGAGCCAACGTCAGAGGACAGCAGAAGACAGGAGGGCCTGGCGTGACCTGGTCCATGGGGTCGCGAAGAGTGGGACTTGACTGTGCGACTGAACAACAACAAAGATCAGACAAGAGGCAGATCAAAACCTTTAGCGCAAAGATGTGCCAGTGAGGGCATCTGAGGGGGGGCAGCAGGGTAATTTGGCCCAGGCCTCACATTTTGGGGGGACCTCATATTTACACTTTTGACATTAAATCACATGTTAAATAAAAATGGGAAAAACAGGTTGCTTACCTGTAACTGGTGATCTTCAAGTGGTCATCTGTGCATTCACACCCATGGGATCTAGTGCGCACGCGCTGGATCGATCGGTGCTGTAGGAAGCTCTTTTAACGGATTTTTGCACCCAGACCTTGGACATGCGCAAGAACCCCACCGCGCATGGCCAGAGGGGTGGGCGTGGACATCCCGCCAGTTCCTTCAAACTGCTGCAAATCAACCCCTATTGAAAATGTAAAAGCTGACAGCAGCGGGGAAGGAGGGTGGGTGGTGTGAATGCACAGATGACCACTCAAAGATCACCGGTTACAGGTGGCCTACCTGGAGGAGGGTGCTGGCAGGTCCTTACTGCGTAGCCAAAGACAGAATGTGATGTCCCATGTTGGTATTGGTGTTCTTACGGACGTCTAGGGTGTAGTGCCTGATGAAGGTGTTAGGCGTGGCCCATGTAGCAGCTTTGCAAATGTCTGTCAGGGGAATTCCCTGGAGGAAGGCAGTGGAAGTAGCAACAGCTCTGGTAGAATGAGCCCTGATAGGGCCAGGCAATGGCTGTTTGGCGATTAGGTAGCAGAGATACCCCGCAATCCACTTTGACAGGCGCTGAGCCGTGATGCGAGTCCCCAGCCTTGCTGGTGCGTAAGAGACGAACAGTTGGGAGTCTCGTCTCGTTGGGCGTGTTCTATTGAGGTAGAACAGGAGAGCCTGCTTAACATCCAAAGTGTGTAAGAGTCTGTCCTCCGCGGATGTTGGAATGGGGAAGAAATCAGGAAGCCCTCCGCCTGCAGGTGGATCTCTGACACCACCTTCGGCAGGAAGGAAATG